>NC_092711.1:54003501-54176001 GCF_047496885.1 Scyliorhinus torazame
ATTTAATGTCGGGCTCTGTTGAATTTTACATTGGTCACTGTAGGGCACTGATTCATTGCACCGTATTTAATGTCGGGATCTGTTTAATTTTACATTGTTCAGTGTAGGGCACTGTTTCATTGTACCGTATTTAATGTCGGGCTCTGTTTAATTTTACCTTGTTCACTGTAGGGCACTGTTTCATTGTACTATATTTAATGTCGGGCTTTGTTTAATTTTACCTTGTTCACTGTAGGGCACTGTTTCATTGTACTGTATTTAATGTAGGGCTCTGTTTAATTTTACCTTGTTCACTGTAGGGCACTGTTTCATTGTACAGTATTTAATGTCGGGCTGTGTTTAATTGTACATTGTTCACTGTAGGGCACTGTTTCATTGTACCGTATTTAATGTCGGGCTCTGTTTAATTTTACATTCTTCACTTTAGGGCATTGTTTCATTGTGCTGTATTTAATGTTGGGCTCTGTTTAATTTTACCTTGTTCACTGTCGGGCACTGTTTCATTGTACCGTATTTAATGTCGGGCTCTGTTTAATTTGCCTTGTTCACTGTAGGGCACTGTTTCATTGTACTGTATTTAATGTCGGGCTCTGTTTAATTTTACATTGTTCACTGTAGGGCACTGTTTCGTTGTACCGTATTTAATGCCGGGCTGTGTTAAATTGTACATTGTTCACTGTAGGGCACTGTTTCATTGTACCGTATTTATTGTCGGGCTGTGTTTAATTGTACATTGTTCACTGTAGGGCACTGTTTCATTGTACCGTATTTAATGTCGGGCTGTGTTTAATTTTGCATTGTTCACTGTAGGGCACTGTTTCATTGTCCCCTATTGAATGTCGGGCTGTGTTTAATTTTACCTTGCTCAGTGGAGGGCACTGTTACATTGTACTGTATTTAATGTCGTGCTCTGTTTAATTTTACATTGTTCTCTGTAGGGCACTGTTTCATTGTACCGTATTTAATGTCGGTCTCTGTTTAATTTTACATTGTTCACTGTAGGTCACTGTTTCATTGTACTGTATTTAATGTCGGTCTGTGTTTAATTTTACATTCTTCACTGTAGGGCATTGTTTAATTGTGCTGTATTTAATGTTGGGCTCTGTTTAATTTTACCTTATTCACTGTCGGGCACTGTTTCATTGTACCGTATTTAATGTCGGGCTCTGTTTAATTTTACATTCTTCACTGTAGGGCATTGTTTCATTGTACCGTTATTAATGTCGGGCTCTGTTTAATTTTACCTTGTTCAGTGTAGGGCACTGATTCATTGTACCGTATTTAATGTCGGGCTCTGTTTAATTTTGCCTTGTTTACTGTAGGTCACTGTTTCATTGTACTGTATTTAATGTCGGGCTCTGTTTAATTTTACATTGTTCACTGTAGGGCACTGTTTCATTGTACTGTATTTAATGTCGGGCTCTGTTTAATTTTACATTGTTCACTGTAGGGCACTGTTTCATTGTTCCGTATTTAATGTCGGGCTGTGTTTAATTTTACCTTGCTCAGTGGAGGGCACTGTTTCATTGTACTGTATTTAATGTCGGGCTCTGTTTAATTTTGCCTTGTTTACTGTAGGTCACTGTTTCATTGTACTGTATTTAATGTCAGGCTCGGTTTAATTTTACATTGTTCCCTGTAAGGCACTGCTTCATTGTACTGTATTTCATGTCGGGCTCTCTTTAATTTAGCCTTGTTTACTGTAGGTCACTGTTCATTGTACTGTATTTAATGTCGGGCTCTGTTTAATTTTACCTTGTTCACTGTAGGGCACTGTTTCATTGTACTGTATTTAATGTAGGGCTCTGTTTAATTTTACCTTGTTCACTGTAGGGCACTGCTTCATTGTACTGTATATAATGTCGGGCTCTGTTTAATTTTAAATTGTTCACTGTAGGGCACTGTTTCATTGTACAGTTGTTAATGTCGGACTCTGTTTAATTTTGCCTTGTTCACTGTAGGGCACTGTTTCATTGTACTGTATTTAATGTCGGGCTCTGTTTAATTTTACATTGTTCACTGTAGGGCACTGCTTCATTGTACTGTATTTAATGTCGGGCTCTGTTTAATTTTGCCTTGTTCACTGTAGGGCACTGTTTCATTGTACTGTATTTAATGTCGGGCTCTGTTTAATTTTACATTGTTCACTGTAGGGCACTGCTTCATTGTACCGTATTTAATGTCGGGCTCTGTTTAATTTTACCTTGTTCACTGTAGGGCACTGTTTCATTGTACTGTATTTAATGTCGGGCTGTGTTTAATTTTACATTGTTCAGTGTAGGGCACTGATACATTGTACCGTATTTAATGTCGGGCTGTGTTTAATTTTACATTGTTCACTGTAGGGCACTGCTTCATTGTACTCTATTTAAAGTCGGGCTCTGTTTAATTTTAAATTGTTCACTGTAGGGCACTGTTTCATTGTACAGTATTTAATGTCGGACTCTGTTTAATTTTACCTTGTTCACTGTAGGGCACTGTTTCATTGTACCGTATTTAATGTCGGACTGTGTTTAATTTTACCTTGCTCAGTGGAGGGCACTGTTTCATTGTACTGTATTTCATGTCGGGCTCTGTTTAATTTAGCCTTGTTTACTGTAGGTCACTGTTCATTGTACTGTATTTAATGTCGGGCTCTGTTTAATTTTACATTGTTCACTGTAGGGCACTGCTTCATTGTACAGTATTTAATGTCGGGCTCTATTTAATTTTAAATTGTTCACTGTAGGGCACTATTTCATTGTACAGTATTTAATGTCGGACTCTGTTTAATTTTACCTTGTTCACTGTAGGGCACTGTTTCATTGTACCGTATTTAATGTCGGGCTCTGTTTAATTTGCCTTGTTCACTGTCGGGCACTGTTTCATTGTACTGTATTTAATGTCGGGCTGTGTTTAATTTTACATTGTTCAGTGTAGGGCACTGAAACATTGTACCGTATTTAATGTCGGGCTGTGTTTAATTTTACATTGTTCAGTGTAGGGCACTGTTTCATTGTACCGTATTTAATGTCGGGCTGTGTTTAATTGTACGTTGTTCACTGTAGGGCACTGTTTCATTGTACCGTATTTAATGTCGGTCTCTGTTTAATTTTACATTGTTCAGTGTAGGGCACTGTTTTATTGTACCGTATTTAATGTCGGGCTCTGTTTAATTTTACATTCTTCACTGTAGGGCATTGTTTCATTGTGCTGTATTTAATGTCGGGCTCTGTTTAATTTTACCTCGTTGCTTGTAGGGCACTGTTTCATTGTCCTGTAATTAATGTCGGGCTCTGTTTAATTTTACCTTGTTCACTGTAGGGCACTGTTTCATTGCACCGTATTTAATGTCGGGCTCTGTTTAATTTTACATTGTTCACTGTAGGGCACTGTTTCATTGTACTGTATTTAATGTCGGGCTGTTTTTAATTTTAGATTGTTCAGTGTAGGGCACTGATTCATTGTACCGTATTTAATGTCGGGCTGTGTTTAATTTTACATTGTTGCTGGTAGGGCACTGATTCATTGTACCGTATTTAATGTCGGGCTGTGTTTAATTTTACATTGTTCACTGTAGGGCACTGTTTCATTGTACCGAATTTAATGTCGGGCTCTGTTTAATTTTACCTTGTTCAGTGTAGGGCGCTGTTTCATTGTACCGTATTTAATGTCGGGCTCTGTTTAATTTTACCTTGTTCAGTGTAGGGCACTGTTTCATTTTACCGTATTTAATGTCGGGCTGTGTTTAATTTTACATTGTTCACTGTAGGGCACTGTTTCATTGTGCCGTATTTAATGTCGGGCTGTGTTTAATTGTACATTGTTCACTGTAGGGCACTCTTTCATTGTACCGAATTTAATGTCGGGCTCTGTTTAATTTTACCTTGTTCAGTGTAGGGCACTGTTTCATTTTACCGTATTTAATGTCGGGCTGTGTTTAATTTTACATTGTTCACTGTAGGGCACTGTTTCATTGTGCCGTATTTAATGTCGGGCTGTGTTTAATTGTACATTGTTCACTGTAGGGCACTCTTTCATTGTACCGTATTTAATGTCGGGCTATGTTTAATTTTACATTGTTCACTGTAGGTCACTGTTTCATTGTACTGTATTTAATGTCGGGCTGTGTTTAATTTTACATTCTTCACTGTAGGGCACTGTTTCATTGTCCCGTATTTAATGTCGGGCTCTGTTTAATGTTACATTGTTCAGTGTAGGGCACTGTTTCATTGTACTGTATTTAATGTCAGGCTCTGTTTAATTTTGCCTTGTTTACTGTAGGTCACTGTTTCATTGTACTGTATTTAATGTCGGCCTCTGTTTAATTTTACCTTGTTCAGTGTAGGGCACTGTTTCATTGTACCGTATTTAATGTCGGGCTGTGTTTAATTTTACCTTGTTCAGTGTAGGTCACTGTTTTATTGTACTGTATTTAATGTCGGGCTGTGTTTAATTTTACATTGTTCAGTGTAAGGCACTGTTTCATTGTACTGTATATAATGTCGGGCTCTGTTTAATTTTGCCTTGTTTACTGTAGGTCACTGTTTCATTGTACTGTATTTAATGTCGGGCTCTGTTTAATTTTACATTGTTCACTGTAGGGCACTGTTTCATTGTACTGTATTTAGTGTCGGGCTCTGTTTAATTTTACATTGTTCACTGTAGGGCACTGTTTCATTGTATCGTATTTAATGTCGGGCTCTGTTTAATTTTACCTTGTTCACTGTAGGGCACTGTTTCATTGTACTGTATTTAATGTCGGGCTGAGTTTATGTTTACATTGTTCAGTGTAGGGCACGATTTCATTGTGCTGTATTTAATGTCGGGCTCTGTTTAATTTTACATGGTTCACTGTAGGGCACTGTTTCATTGTACTGTATTTAATGTCGGTCTCTGTTTAATTTTACCTTGTTCAGTGTAGGGCACTGTTTCATTGTACTGTATTTAATGTCGGGCACTGTTTAATTTTGCCTTGTTTACTGTAGGTCACTGTTTCATTGTACCGTATTTAATGTCGGGCTCCGTTTAATTTTACCTTGTTCAGTGTAGGGCACTGTTTCATTGTACCGTATTTAATGTCGGGCTCTGTTTAATTTTACCTTGTTCAGTGTAGGGCACTGTTTCATTTTACCGTATTTAATGTCGGGCTGTGTTTAGTTTTACATTGTTCACTGTGGGGCATTGTTTCATTGTGCTGTATTTAATGTTGGGCTCTGTTTAATTTTACTATGTTCACTGTCGGGCACTGTTTCATTTTACCGTATTTAATGTCGGGCTGTGTTTAGTTTTACATTGTTCACTGTGGGGCATTGTTTCATTGTCCCGTATTTAATGTCGGGCTCTGTTTAATTTTACAGTGTTCAGTGTAGGGCACTGTTTCATTGTACTGTATTTAATGTCGGGCTCTGTTTAATTTTGCCTTGTTTACTATAGGTCACTGTTTCATTGTACTGTATTTAATGTCGGGCTCTGTTTAATTTTACATTGTTCACTGTAGGGCAGTGTTTCATTGTACTGTATTTAATGTAGGGCTGTGTTTAATTTTACATTGTTCAGTGTAGGGCACTGATTCATTGTAGTGTATTTAATGACGGGCTGTGTTTAGTTTTACATTGTTCAGTGTAGGGCACTGATTCATTGTAGTGTATTTAATGACGGGCTGTGTTTAGTTTTACATTGTTCAGTGTAGGGCACTGTTTCACTGCACTGTATTTAATGTCGGGCTCTGTTTAATTTTACATTGTTCACTGTAGGGCACTGTTTCATTGTACTGTATTTAATGTCGGGCTGTGTTTTATTTTACATTGTTCAGTGTAGGGCACTGTTTCATTGTACCGTATTTAATGTCGGGCTCTGTTTAATTTTACATTGTTCAGTGTAGGGCACTGTTTCATTGTACCGTATTTAATGTCGGGCTGTGTTTTATTTTACATTGTTCAGTGTTGGGCACTGTTTCATTGTACCGTATTTAAAGTCGGGCTGTGTTTTATTTTACATTGTTCAGTGTAGGGCACTGTTTCATTGTACCGTATTTAATGTCGGGCTCTGTTTAATTTTACATTGTTCAGTGTAGGGCACTGTTTCATTGTACTGTATTTAATGTCGGGCTCTGTTTAATTTTACATTGTTCAGTGTAGGGCACTGTTTTATTGTACCGTATTTAATGTCGGGCTCTGTTTAATTTTACCTTGTTCAGTGTAGGGCACTGTTTCATTGTACCGTATTTAATGTCGGGCTGTGTTTAATTTTGCATTGTTCAGTGTAGGGCACTGTTTCATTTTACCGTATTTAATGTCGGGCTGTGTTTAATTGTACATTGTTCAATGTAGGGCACTGTTTGATTGTGCCGCATTTAATGTCGGGCTGTGTTTAATTGTACATTGTTCACTGTAGGGCACTCTTTCATTGTACCGTATTTAATGTCGGGTTATGTTTAATTATACATTGTTCACTGTAGGTCACTGTTTCATTGTACTGTATTTAATGTCGGGCTGTGTTTAATTTTACATTCTTCACTGTAGGTCACTGTTTCATTGTACTGTATTTAATGTCGGGCTCTGTTTAATTTTACATTGTTCACTGTAGGGCACTGTTTCATTGTACCGTATTTAATGTCGGGCTCTGTTTAATTTTACCTTGTTCACTGTAGGGCACTGTTTCATTGTACTGTATTTAATGTCGGGCTGTGTTTAATTTTACATTGTTCAGTGTAGGGCAGCGATTCATTGTACCGTATTTAATGTCGGGCTGTGTTTAAGTTTACATTGTTCAGTGTAGGGCACTGATTCATTGTACTGTATTTAATGTCGGGCTGAGTTTATGTTTACATTGTTCAGTGTATGGCACGATTTCATTGTGCTGTATTTAATGCCGGGCTCTGTTTAATATTTACATGGTTCACTGTAGGGCACTGTTTCATTGTACTGTATTTAATGTCGGGCTCTGTATAATTTTACCTTGTTCAGTGTAGGGCACTGTTTCATTGTACTGTATTTAATGTCGGGCACTGTTTAATTTTGCCATGTTTACTGTAGGTCACTGTTTCATTGTACCGTATTTAATGTCGGGCTCCGTTTAATTTTACCTTGTTCAGTGTAGGGCACTGTTTCATTGTACCGTATTTAATGTCGGGCTCTGTTTAATTTTACCTTGTTCAGTGTAGGGCACTGTTTCATTTTACCGTATTTAATGTCGGGCTCTGTTTAGTTTTACATTGTTCACTGTGGGGCATTGTTTCATTGTCCCGTATTTAATGTCGGGCTCTGTTTAATTTTACAGTGTTCAGTGTAGGGCACTGTTTCATTGTACTGTATTTAATGTAGGGCTGTGTTTAATTTTACCTTGTTCAGTGTAGGGCACTGTTTCACTGTACTGTATTTAATGTCGGGCTCTGTTTAATTTTACATTGTTCAGTGTAGGGCACTGTGTCACTGTACTGTATTTAATGTCGGGCTCTGTTTTATTTTACATTGTTCACTGTAGGGCACTGTTTCATTGTACCGTATTTAATGTCGGGCTCTGTTTAATTTTACATTGTTCAGTGTAGGGCACTGTTTCATTGTACCGTATTTAATGTCGGGCTGTGTTTTATTTTACATTGTTCAGTGTAGGGCACTGTTTCATTGTACTGTATTTAATGTCGGGCTCTGTTTAATTTTACATTGTTCACTGTAGGGCACTGTTTCATTGTTCCGTATTTAATGTCGGGCTGTGTTTAATTTTACCTTGCTCAGTGGAGGGCACTGTTTCATTGTACTGTATTTAATGTCGGGCTCTGTTTAATTTTGCCTTGTTTACTGTAGGTCACTGTTTCATTGTACTGTATTTAATGTCAGGCTCGGTTTAATTTTACATTGTTCCCTGTAAGGCACTGCTTCATTGTACTGTATTTCATGTCGGGCTCTCTTTAATTTAGCCTTGTTTACTGTAGGTCACTGTTCATTGTACTGTATTTAATGTCGGGCTCTGTTTAATTTTACCTTGTTCACTGTAGGGCACTGTTTCATTGTACTGTATTTAATGTAGGGCTCTGTTTAATTTTACCTTGTTCACTGTAGGGCACTGCTTCATTGTACTGTATATAATGTCGGGCTCTGTTTAATTTTAAATTGTTCACTGTAGGGCACTGTTTCATTGTACAGTTGTTAATGTCGGACTCTGTTTAATTTTGCCTTGTTCACTGTAGGGCACTGTTTCATTGTACTGTATTTAATGTCGGGCTCTGTTTAATTTTACATTGTTCACTGTAGGGCACTGCTTCATTGTACTGTATTTAATGTCGGGCTCTGTTTAATTTTGCCTTGTTCACTGTAGGGCACTGTTTCATTGTACTGTATTTAATGTCGGGCTCTGTTTAATTTTACATTGTTCACTGTAGGGCACTGCTTCATTGTACCGTATTTAATGTCGGGCTCTGTTTAATTTTACCTTGTTCACTGTAGGGCACTGTTTCATTGTACTGTATTTAATGTCGGGCTGTGTTTAATTTTACATTGTTCAGTGTAGGGCACTGATACATTGTACCGTATTTAATGTCGGGCTGTGTTTAATTTTACATTGTTCACTGTAGGGCACTGCTTCATTGTACTCTATTTAAAGTCGGGCTCTGTTTAATTTTAAATTGTTCACTGTAGGGCACTGTTTCATTGTACAGTATTTAATGTCGGACTCTGTTTAATTTTACCTTGTTCACTGTAGGGCACTGTTTCATTGTACCGTATTTAATGTCGGACTGTGTTTAATTTTACCTTGCTCAGTGGAGGGCACTGTTTCATTGTACTGTATTTCATGTCGGGCTCTGTTTAATTTAGCCTTGTTTACTGTAGGTCACTGTTCATTGTACTGTATTTAATGTCGGGCTCTGTTTAATTTTACATTGTTCACTGTAGGGCACTGCTTCATTGTACAGTATTTAATGTCGGGCTCTATTTAATTTTAAATTGTTCACTGTAGGGCACTATTTCATTGTACAGTATTTAATGTCGGACTCTGTTTAATTTTACCTTGTTCACTGTAGGGCACTGTTTCATTGTACCGTATTTAATGTCGGGCTCTGTTTAATTTGCCTTGTTCACTGTCGGGCACTGTTTCATTGTACTGTATTTAATGTCGGGCTGTGTTTAATTTTACATTGTTCAGTGTAGGGCACTGAAACATTGTACCGTATTTAATGTCGGGCTGTGTTTAATTTTACATTGTTCAGTGTAGGGCACTGTTTCATTGTACCGTATTTAATGTCGGGCTGTGTTTAATTGTACGTTGTTCACTGTAGGGCACTGTTTCATTGTACCGTATTTAATGTCGGTCTCTGTTTAATTTTACATTGTTCAGTGTAGGGCACTGTTTTATTGTACCGTATTTAATGTCGGGCTCTGTTTAATTTTACATTCTTCACTGTAGGGCATTGTTTCATTGTGCTGTATTTAATGTCGGGCTCTGTTTAATTTTACCTCGTTGCTTGTAGGGCACTGTTTCATTGTCCTGTAATTAATGTCGGGCTCTGTTTAATTTTACCTTGTTCACTGTAGGGCACTGTTTCATTGCACCGTATTTAATGTCGGGCTCTGTTTAATTTTACATTGTTCACTGTAGGGCACTGTTTCATTGTACTGTATTTAATGTCGGGCTGTTTTTAATTTTAGATTGTTCAGTGTAGGGCACTGATTCATTGTACCGTATTTAATGTCGGGCTGTGTTTAATTTTACATTGTTGCTGGTAGGGCACTGATTCATTGTACCGTATTTAATGTCGGGCTGTGTTTAATTTTACATTGTTCACTGTAGGGCACTGTTTCATTGTACCGAATTTAATGTCGGGCTCTGTTTAATTTTACCTTGTTCAGTGTAGGGCGCTGTTTCATTGTACCGTATTTAATGTCGGGCTCTGTTTAATTTTACCTTGTTCAGTGTAGGGCACTGTTTCATTTTACCGTATTTAATGTCGGGCTGTGTTTAATTTTACATTGTTCACTGTAGGGCACTGTTTCATTGTGCCGTATTTAATGTCGGGCTGTGTTTAATTGTACATTGTTCACTGTAGGGCACTCTTTCATTGTACCGAATTTAATGTCGGGCTCTGTTTAATTTTACCTTGTTCAGTGTAGGGCACTGTTTCATTTTACCGTATTTAATGTCGGGCTGTGTTTAATTTTACATTGTTCACTGTAGGGCACTGTTTCATTGTGCCGTATTTAATGTCGGGCTGTGTTTAATTGTACATTGTTCACTGTAGGGCACTCTTTCATTGTACCGTATTTAATGTCGGGCTATGTTTAATTTTACATTGTTCACTGTAGGTCACTGTTTCATTGTACTGTATTTAATGTCGGGCTGTGTTTAATTTTACATTCTTCACTGTAGGGCACTGTTTCATTGTCCCGTATTTAATGTCGGGCTCTGTTTAATGTTACATTGTTCAGTGTAGGGCACTGTTTCATTGTACTGTATTTAATGTCAGGCTCTGTTTAATTTTGCCTTGTTTACTGTAGGTCACTGTTTCATTGTACTGTATTTAATGTCGGCCTCTGTTTAATTTTACCTTGTTCAGTGTAGGGCACTGTTTCATTGTACCGTATTTAATGTCGGGCTGTGTTTAATTTTACCTTGTTCAGTGTAGGTCACTGTTTTATTGTACTGTATTTAATGTCGGGCTGTGTTTAATTTTACATTGTTCAGTGTAAGGCACTGTTTCATTGTACTGTATATAATGTCGGGCTCTGTTTAATTTTGCCTTGTTTACTGTAGGTCACTGTTTCATTGTACTGTATTTAATGTCGGGCTCTGTTTAATTTTACATTGTTCACTGTAGGGCACTGTTTCATTGTACTGTATTTAGTGTCGGGCTCTGTTTAATTTTACATTGTTCACTGTAGGGCACTGTTTCATTGTATCGTATTTAATGTCGGGCTCTGTTTAATTTTACCTTGTTCACTGTAGGGCACTGTTTCATTGTACTGTATTTAATGTCGGGCTGAGTTTATGTTTACATTGTTCAGTGTAGGGCACGATTTCATTGTGCTGTATTTAATGTCGGGCTCTGTTTAATTTTACATGGTTCACTGTAGGGCACTGTTTCATTGTACTGTATTTAATGTCGGGCTCTGTTTAATTTTACCTTGTTCAGTGTAGGGCACTGTTTCATTGTACTGTATTTAATGTCGGGCACTGTTTAATTTTGCCTTGTTTACTGTAGGTCACTGTTTCATTGTACCGTATTTAATGTCGGGCTCCGTTTAATTTTACCTTGTTCAGTGTAGGGCACTGTTTCATTGTACCGTATTTAATGTCGGGCTCTGTTTAATTTTACCTTGTTCAGTGTAGGGCACTGTTTCATTTTACCGTATTTAATGTCGGGCTGTGTTTAGTTTTACATTGTTCACTGTGGGGCATTGTTTCATTGTGCTGTATTTAATGTTGGGCTCTGTTTAATTTTACTATGTTCACTGTCGGGCACTGTTTCATTTTACCGTATTTAATGTCGGGCTGTGTTTAGTTTTACATTGTTCACTGTGGGGCATTGTTTCATTGTCCCGTATTTAATGTCGGGCTCTGTTTAATTTTACAGTGTTCAGTGTAGGGCACTGTTTCATTGTACTGTATTTAATGTCGGGCTCTGTTTAATTTTGCCTTGTTTACTATAGGTCACTGTTTCATTGTACTGTATTTAATGTCGGGCTCTGTTTAATTTTACATTGTTCACTGTAGGGCAGTGTTTCATTGTACTGTATTTAATGTAGGGCTGTGTTTAATTTTACATTGTTCAGTGTAGGGCACTGATTCATTGTAGTGTATTTAATGACGGGCTGTGTTTAGTTTTACATTGTTCAGTGTAGGGCACTGTTTCACTGTACTGTATTTAATGTCGGGCTCTGTTTAATTTTACATTGTTCACTGTAGGGCACTGTTTCATTGTACTGTATTTAATGTCGGGCTGTGTTTTATTTTACATTGTTCAGTGTAGGGCACTGTTTCATTGTACCGTATTTAATGTCGGGCTCTGTTTAATTTTACATTGTTCAGTGTAGGGCACTGTTTCATTGTACCGTATTTAATGTCGGGCTGTGTTTTATTTTACATTGTTCAGTGTTGGGCACTGTTTCATTGTACCGTATTTAAAGTCGGGCTGTGTTTTATTTTACATTGTTCAGTGTAGGGCACTGTTTCATTGTACCGTATTTAATGTCGGGCTCTGTTTAATTTTACATTGTTCAGTGTAGGGCACTGTTTCATTGTACTGTATTTAATGTCGGGCTCTGTTTAATTTTACATTGTTCACTGTAGGGCACTGTTTCATTGTACCGTATTTAATGTCGGGCTGTGTTTAATTTTACATTGTTCAGTGTAGGGCACTGTTTCATTGTACCGTATTTAATGTCGGGCTGTGTTTAATTGTACGTTGTTCACTGTAGGGCACTGTTTCATTGTACCGTATTTAATGTCGGGCTCTGTTTAATTTTACATTGTTCAGTGTAGGGCACTGATTCATTGCACCGTATTTAATGTCGGGCTGTGTTTAATTTTACATTGTTCAGTGTAGGGCACTGTTTTATTGTACCGTATTTAATGTCGGGCTCTGTTTAATTTTACATTCTTCACTGTAGGGCATTGTTTCATTGTGCTGTATTTAATGGCGGGTTCTGTTTAATTTTACATCGTTGCTTGTAGGGCACTGTTTCATTGTCCTGTATTTAATGTCGGGCTCTGTTTAATTTTACCTTGTTCACTGTAGGGCACTGTTTCATTGTACTGTATTTAATGTCGGGCTGTTTTTAATTTTAGATTGTTCAGTGTAGGGCACTGATTCATTGTACCGTATTTAATGTCGGGCTCTGTTTAATTTTACATTGTTGCTGGTAGGGCACTGATTCATTGTACCGTATTTAATGTCGGGCTGTGTTTAATTTTACATTGTTGCTGGTAGGGCACTTATTCATTGTACCGTATTTAATGTCGGGCTGTGTTTAATTTTACATTGTTCACTGTAGGGCACTGTTTCATTGTACCGTATTTAATGTCGGGCTCTGTTTAATTTTACCTTGTTCAGTGTAGGGCACTGTTTCATTGTACCGTATTTAATGTCGGGCTGTGTTTAATTTTGCATTGTTCAGTGTAGGGCACTGTTTCATTTTACCGTATTTAATGTCGGGCTGTGTTTAATTGTACATTGTTCAATGTAGGGCACTGTTTGATTGTGCCGCATTTAATGTCGGGCTGTGTTTAATTGTACATTGTTCACTGTAGGGCACTCTTTCATTGTACCGTATTTAATGTCGGGTTATGTTTAATTATACATTGTTCACTGTAGGTCACTGTTTCATTGTACTGTATTTAATGTCGGGCTGTGTTTAATTTTACATTCTTCACTGTAGGTCACTGTTTCATTGTACTGTATTTAATGTCGGGCTCTGTTTAATTTTACATTGTTCACTGTAGGGCACTGTTTCATTGTACCGTATTTAATGTCGGGCTCTGTTTAATTTTACCTTGTTCACTGTAGGGCACTGTTTCATTGTACTGTATTTAATGTCGGGCTGTGTTTAATTTTACATTGTTCAGTGTAGGGCAGCGATTCATTGTACCGTATTTAATGTCGGGCTGTGTTTAAGTTTACATTGTTCAGTGTAGGGCACTGATTCATTGTACTGTATTTAATGTCGGGCTGAGTTTATGTTTACATTGTTCAGTGTATGGCACGATTTCATTGTGCTGTATTTAATGCCGGGCTCTGTTTAATATTTACATGGTTCACTGTAGGGCACTGTTTCATTGTACTGTATTTAATGTCGGGCTCTGTATAATTTTACCTTGTTCAGTGTAGGGCACTGTTTCATTGTACTGTATTTAATGTCGGGCACTGTTTAATTTTGCCATGTTTACTGTAGGTCACTGTTTCATTGTACCGTATTTAATGTCGGGCTCCGTTTAATTTTACCTTGTTCAGTGTAGGGCACTGTTTCATTGTACCGTATTTAATGTCGGGCTCTGTTTAATTTTACCTTGTTCAGTGTAGGGCACTGTTTCATTTTACCGTATTTAATGTCGGGCTCTGTTTAGTTTTACATTGTTCACTGTGGGGCATTGTTTCATTGTCCCGTATTTAATGTCGGGCTCTGTTTAATTTTACAGTGTTCAGTGTAGGGCACTGTTTCATTGTACTGTATTTAATGTAGGGCTGTGTTTAATTTTACCTTGTTCAGTGTAGGGCACTGTTTCACTGTACTGTATTTAATGTCGGGCTCTGTTTAATTTTACATTGTTCAGTGTAGGGCACTGTGTCACTGTACTGTATTTAATGTCGGGCTCTGTTTTATTTTACATTGTTCACTGTAGGGCACTGTTTCATTGTACCGTATTTAATGTCGGGCTCTGTTTAATTTTACATTGTTCAGTGTAGGGCACTGTTTCATTGTACCGTATTTAATGTCGGGCTGTGTTTTATTTTACATTGTTCAGTGTAGGGCACTGTTTCATTGTACTGTATTTAATGTCGGGCTATGTTTAATTTTACATTGTTCAGTGTAGGGCACTGTTTCATTGTACCGTATTTAATGTCGGGCTCTGTTTAATTTTACATTGTTCAGTGTAGGGCACTGTTTCATTGTACCGTATTTAATGTCGGGCTCTGTTTAGTTTTACATTGTTCACTGTGGGGCATTGTTTCATTGTCCCGTATTTAATGTCCGGCTCTGTTTAATTTTACATTGTTCAGTGTAGGGCACTGTTTCATTGTACCGTATTTAATGTCGGGCTCTGTTTAATTTTACATTGTTCAGTGTAGGGCACTGTTTCATTGTACCGTATTTAATGTCGGGCTGTGTTTTATTTTACATTGTTCACTGTAGGGCACTGTTTCATTGTACTGTATTTAATGTCGGGCTCTGTTTAATTTTACATTGTTCAGTGTAGGGCATTGTTTCATTTTACCGTATTTAATGTCGGGCAGTGTTTAATTTTACATTGTTCAGTGTAGGGCACTGTTTCATTGTACCGTATTTAATGTCGGGCTATGTTTAATTTTACCTTGTTCAGTGTAGGGCACTGTTTCATTGTACTGTATTTAATGTCGGGCTGTGTTTAATTTTACATTGTTCAGTGTAAGGCACTGTTTCATTGTACTGTATATAATGTCGGGCTCTGTTTAATTTTGCCTTGTTTACTGTAGGTCACTGTTTCATTGTACTGTATTTAATGTCGGGCTCTGTTTAATTTTACATTGTTCACTGTAGGGCACTGTTTCATTGTACTGTATTTAGTGTCGGGCTCTGTTTAATTTTACATTGTTCACTGTAGGGCACTGTTTCATTGTATCGTATTTAATGTCGGGCTCTGTTTAATTTTACCTTGTTCACTGTAGGGCACTGTTTCATTGTACTGTATTTAATGTCGGGCTGAGTTTATGTTTACATTGTTCAGTGTAGGGCACGATTTCATTGTGCTGTATTTAATGTCGGGCTCTGTTTAATTTTACATGGTTCACTGTAGGGCACTGTTTCATTGTACTGTATTTAATGTCGGGCTCTGTTTAATTTTACCTTGTTCAGTGTAGGGCACTGTTTCATTGTACTGTATTTAATGTCGGGCACTGTTTAATTTTGCCTTGTTTACTGTAGGTCACTGTTTCATTGTACCGTATTTAATGTCGGGCTCCGTTTAATTTTACCTTGTTCAGTGTAGGGCACTGTTTCATTGTACCGTATTTAATGTCGGGCTCTGTTTAATTTTACCTTGTTCAGTGTAGGGCACTGTTTCATTTTACCGTATTTAATGTCGGGCTGTGTTTAGTTTTACATTGTTCACTGTGGGGCATTGTTTCATTGTGCTGTATTTAATGTTGGGCTCTGTTTAATTTTACTATGTTCACTGTCGGGCACTGTTTCATTTTACCGTATTTAATGTCGGGCTGTGTTTAGTTTTACATTGTTCACTGTGGGGCATTGTTTCATTGTCCCGTATTTAATGTCGGGCTCTGTTTAATTTTACAGTGTTCAGTGTAGGGCACTGTTTCATTGTACTGTATTTAATGTCGGGCTCTGTTTAATTTTGCCTTGTTTACTATAGGTCACTGTTTCATTGTACTGTATTTAATGTCGGGCTCTGTTTAATTTTACATTGTTCACTGTAGGGCAGTGTTTCATTGTACTGTATTTAATGTAGGGCTGTGTTTAATTTTACATTGTTCAGTGTAGGGCACTGATTCATTGTAGTGTATTTAATGACGGGCGGTGTTTAGTTTTACATTGTTCAGTGTAGGGCACTGTTTCACTGTACTGTATTTAATGTCGGGCTCTGTTTAATTTTACATTGTTCACTGTAGGGCACTGTTTCATTGTACTGTATTTAATGTCGGGCTGTGTTTTATTTTACATTGTTCAGTGTAGGGCACTGTTTCATTGTACCGTATTTAATGTCGGGCTCTGTTTAATTTTACATTGTTCAGTGTAGGGCACTGTTTCATTGTACCGTATTTAATGTCGGGCTGTGTTTTATTTTACATTGTTCAGTGTTGGGCACTGTTTCATTGTACCGTATTTAAAGTCGGGCTGTGTTTTATTTTACATTGTTCAGTGTAGGGCACTGTTTCATTGTACCGTATTTAATGTCGGGCTCTGTTTAATTTTACATTGTTCAGTGTAGGGCACTGTTTCATTGTACTGTATTTAATGTCGGGCTCTGTTTAATTTTACATTGTTCACTGTAGGGCACTGTTTCATTGTACCGTATTTAATGTCGGGCTGTGTTTAATTTTACATTGTTCAGTGTAGGGCACTGTTTCATTGTACCGTATTTAATGTCGGGCTGTGTTTAATTGTACGTTGTTCACTGTAGGGCACTGTTTCATTGTACCGTATTTAATGTCGGGCTCTGTTTAATTTTACATTGTTCAGTGTAGGGCACTGATTCATTGCACCGTATTTAATGTCGGGCTGTGTTTAATTTTACATTGTTCAGTGTAGGGCACTGTTTTATTGTACCGTATTTAATGTCGGGCTCTGTTTAATTTTACATTCTTCACTGTAGGGCATTGTTTCATTGTGCTGTATTTAATGGCGGGTTCTGTTTAATTTTACATCGTTGCTTGTAGGGCACTGTTTCATTGTCCTGTATTTAATGTCGGGCTCTGTTTAATTTTACCTTGTTCACTGTAGGGCACTGTTTCATTGTACTGTATTTAATGTCGGGCTGTTTTTAATTTTAGATTGTTCAGTGTAGGGCACTGATTCATTGTACCGTATTTAATGTCGGGCTCTGTTTAATTTTACATTGTTGCTGGTAGGGCACTGATTCATTGTACCGTATTTAATGTCGGGCTGTGTTTAATTTTACATTGTTGCTGGTAGGGCACTTATTCATTGTACCGTATTTAATGTCGGGCTGTGTTTAATTTTACATTGTTCACTGTAGGGCACTGTTTCATTGTACCGTATTTAATGTCGGGCTCTGTTTAATTTTACCTTGTTCAGTGTAGGGCACTGTTTCATTGTACCGTATTTAATGTCGGGCTGTGTTTAATTTTGCATTGTTCAGTGTAGGGCACTGTTTCATTGTACCGTATTTAATGTCGGGCTCTGTTTAATTTTACCTTGTTCACTGTAGGGCACTGTTTCATTGTACTGTATTTAATGTCGGGCTGTGTTTAATTTTACATTGTTCAGTGTAGGGCAGCGATTCATTGTACCGTATTTAATGTCGGGCTGTGTTTAAGTTTACATTGTTCAGTGTAGGGCACTGATTCATTGTACTGTATTTAATGTCGGGCTGAGTTTATGTTTACATTGTTCAGTGTATGGCACGATTTCATTGTGCTGTATTTAATGCCGGGCTCTGTTTAATATTTACATGGTTCACTGTAGGGCACTGTTTCATTGTACTGTATTTAATGTCGGGCTCTGTATAATTTTACCTTGTTCAGTGTAGGGCACTGTTTCATTGTACTGTATTTAATGTCGGGCACTGTTTAATTTTGCCATGTTTACTGTAGGTCACTGTTTCATTGTACCGTATTTAATGTCGGGCTCCGTTTAATTTTACCTTGTTCAGTGTAGGGCACTGTTTCATTGTACCGTATTTAATGTCGGGCTCTGTTTAATTTTACCTTGTTCAGTGTAGGGCACTGTTTCATTTTACCGTATTTAATGTCGGGCTCTGTTTAGTTTTACATTGTTCACTGTGGGGCATTGTTTCATTGTCCCGTATTTAATGTCGGGCTCTGTTTAATTTTACAGTGTTCAGTGTAGGGCACTGTTTCATTGTACTGTATTTAATGTAGGGCTGTGTTTAATTTTACCTTGTTCAGTGTAGGGCACTGTTTCACTGTACTGTATTTAATGTCGGGCTCTGTTTAATTTTACATTGTTCAGTGTAGGGCACTGTGTCACTGTACTGTATTTAATGTCGGGCTCTGTTTTATTTTACATTGTTCACTGTAGGGCACTGTTTCATTGTACCGTATTTAATGTCGGGCTCTGTTTAATTTTACATTGTTCAGTGTAGGGCACTGTTTCATTGTACCGTATTTAATGTCGGGCTGTGTTTTATTTTACATTGTTCAGTGTAGGGCACTGTTTCATTGTACTGTATTTAATGTCGGGCTATGTTTAATTTTACATTGTTCAGTGTAGGGCACTGTTTCATTGTACCGTATTTAATGTCGGGCTCTGTTTAATTTTACATTGTTCAGTGTAGGGCACTGTTTCATTGTACCGTATTTAATGTCGGGCTCTGTTTAGTTTTACATTGTTCACTGTGGGGCATTGTTTCATTGTCCCGTATTTAATGTCCGGCTCTGTTTAATTTTACATTGTTCAGTGTAGGGCACTGTTTCATTGTACCGTATTTAATGTCGGGCTCTGTTTAATTTTACATTGTTCAGTGTAGGGCACTGTTTCATTGTACCGTATTTAATGTCGGGCTGTGTTTTATTTTACATTGTTCACTGTAGGGCACTGTTTCATTGTACTGTATTTAATGTCGGGCTCTGTTTAATTTTACATTGTTCAGTGTAGGGCATTGTTTCATTTTACCGTATTTAATGTCGGGCAGTGTTTAATTTTACATTGTTCAGTGTAGGGCACTGTTTCATTGTACCGTATTTAATGTCGGGCTATGTTTAATTTTACCTTGTTCAGTGTAGGGCACTGTTTCATTGTACTAAATTTAATGTCGGGCTTTGTTTAATTTTACCTTGTTCACTGTAGGGCACTGTTTCATTGTACTGTATTTAATGTAGGGCTCTGTTTAATTTTACCTTGTTCAATGTAGGGCACTGTTTCATTGTACAGTATTTAATGTCGGGCTCTGTTTAATTTTACCTTGTTCAGTGTAGGGCACTGTTTCATTGTACTGTATTTAATGTCGGGCTCTGTTGAATTTTACATTGGTCACTGTAGGGCACTGTTTCATTGTACCGTATTTAATGTCGGGCTCTGTTTAATTTTACATTGTTCAGTGCAGGGCACTGTTTCATTGTATCGTATTTAATGTCGGGCTCTGTTTAATTTTACCTTGTTCACTGTAGGGCACTGTTTCATTGTACTATATTTAATGTCGGGCTTTGTTTAATTTTACCTTGTTCACTGTAGGGCACTGTTTCATTGTACTGTATTTAATGTAGGGCTCTGTTTAATTTTACCTTGTTCAATGTAGGGCACTGTTTCATTGTACTGTATTTAATGTCGGGCTGTGTTTAATTGTACATTGTTCACTGTAGGGCACTGTTTCATTGTACCGTATTTAATGTCGGGCTCTGTTTAATTTTACATTCTTCACTTTAGGGCATTGTTTCATTGTGCTGTATTTAATGTTGGGCTCTGTTTAATTTTACCTTGTTCACTGTCGGGCACTGTTTCATTGTACCGTATTTAATGTCGGGCTCTGTTTAATTTGCCTTGTTCACTGTAGGGCACTCTTTCATTGTACTGTATTTAATGTCGGGCTCTGTTTAATTTTACATTGTTCACTGTAGGGCACTGTTTCGTTGTACCGTATTTAATGTCGGGCTGTGTTAAATTGTACATTGTTCACTGTAGGGCACTGTTTCATTGTACCGTATTTAATGTCGGGCTGTGTTTAATTGTACATTGTTCACTGTAGGGCACTGTTTCATTGTACTGTATTTAATGTCGGGCTCTGTTTAATTTTACATTGTTCACTGTAGGGCACTGTTTCATTGTACTGTATTTAATGTCGGGCTCTGTTTAATTTTACATTGTTCACTGTAGGGCACTGTTTCATTGTACTGTATTTAATGTCGGGCTCTGTTTAATTTTATATTGTTCACTGTAGGGCACTGTTTCATTGTACCGTATTTAATGTCGGGCTGTGTTTAATTTTACCTTGCTCAGTGGAGGGCACTGTTTCATTGTACTGTATTTAATGTCGGGCTCTGTTTAATTTAGCCTTGTTTACTGTAGGTCACTGTTCATTGTACTGTATTTAATGTCGGGCTCTGTTTAATTTTACATTGTTCACTGTAGGGCACTGCTTCATTGTACTGTATTTAATGTCGGGCTCTGTTTAATTTTACATTGTTCAGTGTAGGGCACTGTTTCATTGTACCGTATTTAATGTCGGGCTGTGTTTTATTTTACATTGTTCACTGTTGGGCACTGTTTCATTGTACCGTATTTAATGTCGGGCTGTGTTTTATTTTACATTGTTCAGTGTAGGGCACTGTTTCATTGTACCGTATTTAATGTCGGGCTCTGTTTAATTTTACATTGTTCAGTGTAGGGCACTGTTTCATTGTACTGTATTTAATGTCGGGCTCTGTTGAATTTTACATTGGTCACTGTAGGGCACTGATTCATTGCACCGTATTTAATGTCGGGCACTGTTTAGTTTTACATTGTTCAGTGTAGGGCACTGTTTCATTGTACCGTATTTAATGTCGGGCTCTGTTTAATTTTACCTTGTTCACTGTAGGGCACTGTTTCATTGTACTAAATGTAATGTCGGGCTTTGTTTAATTTTACCTTGTTCACTGTAGGGCACTGTTTCATTGTACTGTATTTAATGTCGGGCTCTGTTGAATTTTACATTGGTCACTGTAGGGCACTGATTCATTGCACCGTATTTAATGTCGGGCTCTGTTTAATTTTACATTGTTCACTGTAGGGCACTGTTTCGTTGTACCGTATTTAATGTCAGGCTGTGTTAAATTGTACATTGTTCACTGTAGGGCACTGTTTCATTGTACCGTATTTAATGTCGGGCTGTGTTTAATTGTACATTGTTCACTGTAGGGCACTGTTTCATTGTACCCTATTGAATGTCGGGCTGTGTTTAATTTTACCTTGCTCAGTGGAGGGCACTGTTACATTGTACTGTATTTATTGTCGGGCTCTGTTTAATTTTACATTGTTCACTGTAGGGCACTGTTTCATTGTACTGTATTTAATGTCGGGCTCTGTTTAATTTTACATTGTTCACTGTAGGGCACTGTTTCATTGTACCGTATTTAATGTCGGGCTGTGTTTAATTTTACCTTGCTCAGTGGAGGGCACTGTTTCATTGTACTGTATTTAATGTCGGGCTCTGTTTAATTTTGCCTTGTTTACTGTAGGTCACTGTTTCATTGTACTGTATTAAATGTCAGGCTCGGATTAATTTTACATTGTTCCCTGTAAGGCACTGCTTCATTGTACTGTATTTCATGTCGGGCTCTGTTTAATTTAGCCTTGTTTACTGTAGGTCACTGATCATTGTACTGTATTTAATGTCGGGCTATGTTTAATTTTACATTGTTCACTGTAGGGCACTGCTTCATTGTACTGTATTTAATGTCGGGCTCTGTTTAATTTTAAATTGTTCACTGTAGGGCACTGTTTCATTGTACAGTATTTAATGTCGGGCTCTGTTTAATTTTACATTGTTGATTGTAGGGCACTGTTTCATTGTACTGTATTTAATGTCGGGCTCTGTTTAATTTTACATTGTTGATTGTAGGGCACTGTTTCATTGTACCGTATTTAATGTCGGGCTCTGTTTAATTTTACCTTGTTCAAAGTGTGGCACTGTTTCATTGTACTGTATTTAATGTCGGGCTATGTTTAATTTAACCTTCTTCACTGTAGGGCACTGTTTCATTGTACTGTATTTAATGTCGGGCTCTGTTTAACTTTACTTTGTAGACTGTAGGGCACTGTTTCATTGTACTGTATTTAATGTCGGGCTCTGTTTAATTTTACATTGTTGACTGTAGGGCACTGTTTCATTGTACTGTATTTAATGTCGGGCTCTGTTTAATTTTACCTTGTTCACTGTAGGGCACTGTTTCATTGTACCGTATTTAATGTCGGGCTCTGTTTAATTTTACATTGTTCCGTGTAGGGCACTGTTTCATTGATCTGTATTTAATGTCGGGCTCTGTTTAATGTTACCTTGTTCACTGTAGGGCACTGTTTCATTGTGCTGTATTTAATGTCGGGCTCTGTTTAATTTAACCTTGTTCACTGTAGGGCACTGTTTCATTGTACTGTATTTAACGTCGTGCTCTGTTTAATTTTACTTTGTACTGTAGGGCAATGTTTCATTGTACTGTATTTAATGTCGGGCTCTGTTTAACTTTACTTTGTAGACTGTAGGGCACTGTTTCATTGTACTGTACTTAATGTCGGGCTCTGTTTAACTTTACTTTGTAGACTGTAGGGCACTGTTTCATTGTACTGTATTTAATGTCGTGCTCTGTTTAATTTTACGTTGTACACTGTAGGGCACTGTTTCATTGGACCGTATTTAATGTCGGGCTCTGTTTAATTTTACATTGTTCAGCGTTGGGCACTGTTTCATTGTACCGTATTTAAAGTCGGGCACTGTTTAACTATACTTTGTACACTGTAGGGCACTGTTTCATTGTACTGTATTTAATGTCGTGCTCTGTTTAATTTTACTTTGTACACTGTAGGGCACTGTTTCATTGGACCGTATTTAATGTCGGTCTCTGTTTAATTTTACCTTGTTCAGTGTTGGGGACTGTTTCATTGTACTGTATTTAATGACGGGCTCTGTTTAATTTTACAATGTTGACTGTAGGGCACTGTTTCATTGTACTGTATTTAACGTCGGGCTCTGTTTAATTTTACCTTGTTCAGTGTTGGGCACTGTTTCATTGTACTGTATTTAATGACGGGCTCTGTTTAATTTTAAAATGTTGAATGTAGGGCACTGTTTCATTGTACTGTATTTAATGTCGGGCTCTGTTTAATTTTACCTTGTTCACTGTATGGCACTGTTTCATTATACCGTATTTAATGTCGGGCTCTTTTAAATTTTACCTTGTTCAGTGTAGGGCACTGTTTATGGTACCGTATTTACCGTCGGGCTGTGTTTCATTGTACATTGTTCACTGTAGGGCACTGTTTCATTGTCCCGTATTTAATGTCGGGCTGTGTTTAATTGTACATTGTTCACTGTCGGGCACTGTTTCATTGTACCGTATTTAATGTCGGGCTGTGTTTAATTTTTCCTTGCTCAGTTGAGGGCACTGTTACATTGTACTGTATTTAATGTCGTGCTCTGTTTAATTTTACATTGTTCACTGTAGGGCACTGTTTCATTGTACTGTATTTAATGTCGTGCTCAGTTTAATTTTACATTGTACACTGTAGGGCACTGTTTCATTGGACCGTATTTAATGTCGGTCTCTGTTTAATTTCACATTGTTCAGCGTTGGGCACTGTTTCATTGTACTGTATTTAATGTCGGGCTCTGTTTAATTTAACCTTGTTCAGTGTAGGGCACTGTTTCAATGTACTGTATTAATGTCGGGTTATGTTTAGTTTTACATTGTTGACTGTAGGGCACTGTTTCATTGTACTGTATTTAATGTCGGGCTGTGTTTAATTGTACATTGTTCACTGTAGGGCACTGTTTCATTGTACTGTATTTAATGTCGGGCTGTGTTTAAATTTTCCTTGCTCAGTTGAGGGCACTGTTTCATTGTACTGTATTTAATGTCGGGCTCTGTTTAATTTTACCTTGTTCACTGAATGGCATTGTTTCATTATACCGTATTTAATGTCGGGCTCTGTTTAATTTTACCTTGTTCACTGTATGGCACTTTTTCATTATCCCGTATTTAATGTCGGGCTCTTTCAAATTTTACCTTGTTCAGTGTAGGGCACTGTTTCATTGTACCGTATTTAATGTCGGGCTCTGTTTAATTTTACATTGTTGATTGTAGGGCACTGTTTCATTGTACCGTATTTACTGTCGGGCTGTGTTTCATTGTATATTGTTCACTGTAGGGCACTGTTTCATTGTACTGTATTTAACGTCGTGCTCTGTTTAATTTTACTTTGTACTATAGGGCACTGTTTCATTGTACTGTATTTAATGTCGGGCTCTGTTTAATTTAACCTTGTTCAGTGTAGGGCACTGTTTCAATGTACTGTATTAATGTCGGGTTATGTTTAATTTTTCCTTGCTCAGTTGAGGGCACTGTTACATTGTACTGTATTTAATGTCGTGCTCTGTTTAATTTTACATTGTTCACTGTAGGGCACTGTTTCATTGTACTGTATTTAATGTCGTGCTCAGTTTAATTTTACATTGTACACTGTAGGGCACTGTTTCATTGGACCGTATTTAATGTCGGTCTCTGTTTAATTTCACATTGTTCAGCGTTGGGCACTGTTTCATTGTACTGTATTTAATGTCGGGCTCTGTTTAATTTAACCTTGTTCAGTGTAGGGCACTGTTTCAATGTACTGTATTAATGTCGGGTTATGTTTAGTTTTACATTGTTGACTGTAGGGCACTGTTTCATTGTACTGTATTTAATGTCGGGCTGTGTTTAATTGTACATTGTTCACTGTAGGGCACTGTTTCATTGTACCGTATTTAATGTCGGGCTGTGTTTAATTTTTCCTTGCTCAGTTGAGGGCACTGTTTCATTGTACTGTATTTAATGTCGGGCTCTGTTTAATTTTACCTTGTTCACTGTATGGCATTGTTTCATTATACCGTATTTAATGTCGGGCTCTGTTTAATTTTACCTTGTTCACTGTATGGCACTGTTTCATTATCCCGTATTTAATGTCGGGCTCTTTCAAATTTTACCTTGTTCAGTGTAGGGCACTGTTTCATTGTACTGTATTTAATGTCGGGCTCTGTTTAATTTTACCTTGTTCACTGTAGGGCACTGTTTCATTGTGCTGTATTTAATGTCGGGCTCTGTTTAATTTTTCATTGTTCCGTGTAGGACACTGTTTCATTGTACTGTATTTAATGTCGGTCTCTTTTTAATTTAACCTTGTACACTGTAGGGCACTGTTTCATTGACTTTATTTAATGTCGGGCTCTGTTTAATTTTACATTTTTGACTGTAAGGCACTGTTTCATTGTACTGTATTTAATGTCGGGCTCTGCTTAATGTTACCTTGTTCACTGTAGGGCACTGTTTCATTGTACTGTATTTAATGTCGGGCTCTGTTTAATTTTACATTGTTCACTGAAGGGCACTGTTTCATTGTACCGTATTTAATGTCGGGCTCTGTTTAATATTACATTGTTGATTGTAGGGCACTGTTTCATTGTACCGTATTTAATGTTGGGCTCTGTTTAATTTTACCTTGTTCAAAGTGGGGCACTGTTTCATTGTACTGTATTTAATGTCGGGCTCTGTTTAATTTAACCTTGTTCACTGTAGGGCACTGTTTCATTGTACTGTATTTAACGTCGTGCTCTGTTTAATTTTAATTTGTACTGTAGGGCAATGTTTCATTGTACTGTATTTAATGTCGGGCTATGTTTAACTTTACTTTGTAGACTGTAGGGCACTGTTACATTGTACTGTATTTAATGTCGTGCTCTGTTTAATTTTACATTGTTCACTGTAGGGCACTGTTTCATTGTACTGTATTTAATGTCGTGCTCAGTTTAATTTTACTTTGTACACTGTAGGGCACTGTTTCATTGGACCGTATTTAATGTCGGTCTCTGTTTAATTTCACATTGTTCAGCGTTGGGCACTGTTTCATTGTACTGTATTTAATGTCGGGCTCTGTTTAATTTAACCTTGTTCAGTGTAGGGCACTGTTTCAATGTACTGTATTAATGTCGGGTTATGTTTAGTTTTACATTGTTGACTGTAGGGCACTGTTTCATTGTACTGTATTTAATGTCGGGCTGTGTTTAATTGTACATTGTTCACTGTAGGGCACTGTTTCATTGTACCGTATTTAATGTCGGGCTGTGTTTAATTTTTCCTTGCTCAGTTGAGGGCACTGTTACATTGTACTGTATTTAATGTCGTGCTCTGTTTAATTTTTCCTTGCTCAGTTGAGGGCACTGTTACATTGTACTGTATTTAATGTCGTGCTCTGTTTAATTTTACATTGTTCACTGTAGGGCACTGTTTCATTGTACTGTATTTAATGTCGTGCTCTGTTTAATTTTACTTTGTACACTGTAGGGCACTGTTTCATTGGACCGTATTTAATGTCGGTCTCTGTTTAATTTCACATTGTTCAGCGTTGGGCACTGTTTCATTGTACTGTATTTAATGTCGGGCTCTGTTTAATTTAACCTTGTTCAGTGTAGGGCACTGTAACATTGTACTGTATTTAATGTCGGTCTCTGATTAATTTTACATTGTTCACTGTAGGGCACTGTTTCATTGTACTGTATTTAATGTCGTGCTCTGTTTAATTTTACTTTGTACACTGTAGGGCACTGTTTCATTGGACCGTATTTAATGTCGGTCTCTGTTTAATTTCACATTGTTCAGCGTTGGGCACTGTTTCATTGTACTGTATTTAATGTTGGGCTCTGTTTAATTTAACCTTGTTCAGTGTAGGGCACTGTTACATTGTACCGTATTTAATGTCGGTCTCTGTTTAATTTCACATTGTTCAGCGTTGGGCACTGTTTCATTGTACTGTATTTAATGTCGGGCTCTGTTTAATTTAACCTTGTTCAGTGTAGGGCACTGTTTCAATGTACTGTATTAATGTCGGGTTATGTTTAGTTTTACATTGTTGACTGTAGGGCACTGTTTCATTGTACTGTATTTAACGTCGGGCTCTGTTTAATTTTACCTTGTTCAGTGTTGGGCACTGTTTCATTGTACTGTATTTAATGACAGGCTCTGTTTAATTTTACAATGTTGACTGTAGGGCACTGTTTCATTGTACTGTATTTAATGTCGGGCTCCGATTAATTTTACCTTGTTCACTGTATGGCATTGTTTCATTATACCGTATTTAATGTCGGGCTCTGTTTAATTTTACCTTGTTCACTGTATGGCACTGTTTCATTGTACTGTATTTAATGTCGGGCTCTGTTTAACTTTACTTTGTATACTATAGGGCACTGTTTCATTGTACTGTATTTAATGTCGGGCTCTGTTTAATTTTACATTGTTGACTGTAGGGCACTGTTTCATTGTACTGTATTTAATGTCGGGCTCTGTTTAATTGTACCTTGTTCACTGTAGGGCACTGTTTCATTGTGCTGTATTTAATGTCGGGCTCTGTTTAATTTTTCATTGTTCCGTGTAGGACACTGTTTCATTGTACTGTATTTAATGTCGGTCTCTGTTTAATTTAACCTTGTACACTGTAGGGCACTGTTTCATTGACTTTATTTAATGTCGGGCTCTGTTTAATTTTACATTTTTGACTGTAAGGCACTGTTTCATTGTACTGTATTTCATGTCGGGCTCTGCTTAATGTAACCTTGTTCACTGTAGGGCACTGTTTCATTGTACTGTATTTAATGTCGGGCTCTGTTTAATTTTACATTGTTCACTGAAGGGCACTGTTTCATTGTACCGTATTTAATGTCGGGCTCTGTTTAATTTTACATTGTTGATTGTAGGGCACTGTTTCATTGTACCGTATTTAATGTCGGGCTCTGTTTAATTTTACCTTGTTCAAAGTGGGGCACTGTTTCATTGTACTGTATTTAATGTCGGGCTCTGTTTAATTTAACCTTGTTCACTGTAGGGCACTGTTTCATTGTACTGTATTTAACGTCGTGCTCTGTTTAATTTTAATTTGTACTGTAGGGCAATGTTTCATTGTACTGTATTTAATGTCGGGCTATGTTTAACTTTACTTTGTAGACTGTAGGGCACTGTTACATTGTACTGTATTTAATGTCGTGCTCTGTTTAATTTTACATTGTTCACTGTAGGGCACTGTTTCATTGTACTGTATTTAATGTCGTGCTCAGTTTAATTTTACTTTGTACACTGTAGGGCACTGTTTCATTGGACCGTATTTAATGTCGGTCTCTGTTTAATTTCACATTGTTCAGCGTTGGGCACTGTTTCATTGTACTGTATTTAATGTGGGGCTCTGTTTAATTTAACCTTGTTCAGTGTAGGGCACTGTTTCAATGTACTGTATTAATGTCGGGTTATGTTTAATTTTACATTGTTGACTGTAGGGCACTGTTTCATTGTACTGTATTTAATGTCGGGCTGTGTTTAATTGTACATTGTTCACTGTAGGGCACTGTTTCATTGTACCGTATTTAATGTCGGGCTGTGTTTAATTTTTCCTTGCTCAGTTGAGGGCACTGTTACATTGTACTGTATTTAATGTCGTGCTCTGTTTAATTTTTCCTTGCTCAGTTGAGGGCACTGTTACATTGTACTGTATTTAATGTCGTGCTCTGTTTAATTTTACATTGTTCACTGTAGGGCACTGTTTCATTGTACTGTATTTAATGTCGTGCTCTGTTTAATTTTACTTTGTACACTGTAGGGCACTGTTTCATTGGACCGTATTTAATGTCGGTCTCTGTTTAATTTCACATTGTTCAGCGTTGGGCACTGTTTCATTGTACTGTATTTAATGTCGGGCTCTGTTTAATTTAACCTTGTTCAGTGTAGGGCACTGTTTCAATGTACTGTATTAATGTCGGGTTATGTTTAGTTTTACATTGTTGACTGTAGGGCACTGTTTCATTGTACTGTATTTAACGTCGGGCTCTGTTTAATTTTACCTTGTTCAGTGTTGGGCACTGTTTCATTGTACTGTATTTAATGACGGGCTCTGTTTAATTTTACAATGTTGACTGTAGGGCACTGTTTCATTGTACTGTATTTAATGTCGGGCTCTGTTTAATTTTACCTTGTTCACTGTATGGCATTGTTTCATTATACCGTATTTAATGTCGGGCTCTGTTTAATTTTACCTTGTTCACTGTATGGCACTGTTTCATTATCCCGTATTTAATGTCGGGCTCTTTTAAATTTTACCTTGTTCAGTGTAGGGCACTGTTTCATTGTACCGTATTTAATGTCGGGCTCTGTTTAATTTTACATTGTTGATTGTAGGGCATTGTTTCATTGTACCGTATTTACTGTCGGGCTGTGTTTCATTGTATATTGTTCACTGTAGGGCACTGTTTCATTGTACTGTATGTAACGTCGTGCTCTGTTTAATTTTACTTTGTACTATAGGGCACTGTTTCATTGTACTGTATTTAATGTCGGGCTCTGTTTAACTTTACTTTGTATACTATAGGGCACTGTTTCATTGTACTGTATTTAATGTCGGGCTCTGTTTAATTTTACATTGTTGACTGTAGGGCACTGTTTCATTGTACTGTATTTAATGTCGGGCTCTGTTTAATTTTACCTTGTACACTGTAGGGCACTGTTTCATTGTGCTGTATTTAATGTCGGGCTCTGTTTAATTTAACCTTGTACACTGTAGGGCACTGTTTCATTGTACCGTATTTAATGTCGGGCTCTGTTTAATTTTACATTGTTCACTGTAGGGCACTGTTTCATTGACTTTATTTAATGTCGGGCTCTGTTTAATTTTACATTTTTGACTGTAAGGCACTGTTTCATTGTACTGTATTTAATGTCGGGCTCTGCTTAATGTTAAGTTGTTCACTGTAGGGCACTGTTTCATTGTACTGTATTTAATGTCGGGCTCTGTTTAATTTTACATTGTTCACTGAAGGGCACTGTTTCATTGTACCGTATTTAATGTCGGGCTCTGTTTAATTTTACATTGTTGATTGTAGGGCACTGTTTCATTGTACCGTATTTAATGTCGGGCTCTGTTTAATTTTACCTTGTTCAAAGTGGGGCACTGTTTCATTGTACTGTATTTAATGTCGGGCTCTGTTTAATTTAACCTTGTTCACTGTAGGGCACTGTTTCATTGTACTGTATTTAACGTCGTGCTCTGTTTAATTTTAATTTGTACTGTAGGGCAATGTTTCATTGTACTGTATTTAATGTCGGGCTATGTTTAACTTTACTTTGTAGACTGTAGGGCACTGTTTCATTGTACTGTATTTAATGGCGTGCTCTGCTTAATTTTGCTTTCTACTGCAGGGCACTGTTTCATTGTACCGTATTTAATGTCGGGCTCTGTTTAATTTTACATTGGTCAGTGTAGGACACTGTTTCATTGTACTGTATTTAATGTCGGGTTCTGTTTAATTTTACTTTGTACACTGTAGGGCACTGTATCAATGGACCGTATTTCATTTCGGGCTCTGTTTAATTTTACATTGTTCAGCGTTGGGCACTGTTTCATTGTACTGTATTTAATGTCGGGCTCTGTTTAACTATACTTTGTACACTGTAGGGCACTGTTTCATTGTACTGTATTTAATGTCGGGCTCTGTTTAATTTTACATTGTTGATTGTAGGGCACTGTTTCATTGTACCGTATTTAATGTCGGGCTCTGTTTAATTTTACGTTGTTCAAAGTGGGGCACTGTTTCATTGTACTGTATTTAATGTCGTGCTCTGTTTAATTTTACTTTGTACTGTAGGGCACTGTTTCTTTGTACTGTATTTAACGTCGTGCTCTGTTTAATTTTACTTTGTACTGTAGGGCACTGTTTCATTGTACTGTATTTAATGTCGGGCTCTGTTTAACTTTACTTTGTAGACTGTAGGGCACTGTTTCATTGTACTGTATTTAATGTCGTGCTCTGTTTAATTTTACATTGTTCACTGTAGGGCACTGTTTCATTGTGCTGTATTTAATGTCGGGCTCTGTTTAATTTTTCATTGTTCCGTGTAGGACACTGTTTCATTGTACTGTATTTAATGTCGGTCTCTGTTTAATTTAACCTTGTACACTGTAGGGCACTGTTTCATTGACTTTATTTAATGTCGGGCTCTGTTTAATTTTACATTTTTGACTGTAAGGCACTGTTTCATTGTACTGTATTTAATGTCGGGCTCTGCTTAATGTAACCTTGTTCACTGTAGGGCACTGTTTCATTGTACTGTATTTAATGTCGGGCTCTGTTTAATTTTACATTGTTCACTGAAGGGCACTGTTTCATTGTACCGTATTTAATGTCGGGCTCTGTTTAATTTTACATTGTTCATTGTAGGGCACTGTTTCATTGTACCGTATTTAATGTCGGGCTCTGTTTAATTTTACCTTGTTCAAAGTGGGGCACTGTTTCATTGTACTGTATTTAATGTCGGGCTCTGTTTAATTTAACCTTGTTCACTGTAGGGCACTGTTTCATTGTACTGTATTTAACGTCGTGCTCTGTTTAATTTTAATTTGTACTGTAGGGCAATGTTTCATTGTACTGTATTTAATGTCGGGCTATGTTTAACTTTACTTTGTAGACTGTAGGGCACTGTTACATTGTACTGTATTTAATGTCGTGCTCTGTTTAATTTTACATTGTTCACTGTAGGGCACTGTTTCATTGTACTGTATTTAATGTCGTGCTCAGTTTAATTTTACTTTGTACACTGTAGGGCACTGTTTCATTGGACCGTATTTAATGTCGGTCTCTGTTTAATTTCACATTGTTCAGCGTTGGGCACTGTTTCATTGTACTGTATTTAATGTGGGGCTCTGTTTAATTTAACCTTGTTCAGTGTAGGGCACTGTTTCAATGTACTGTATTAATGTCGGGTTATGTTTAGTTTTACATTGTTGACTGTAGGGCACTGTTTCATTGTACTGTATTTAATGTCGGGCTGTGTTTAATTGTACATTGTTCACTGTAGGGCACTGTTTCATTGTACCGTATTTAATGTCGGGCTGTGTTTAATTTTTCCTTGCTCAGTTGAGGGCACTGTTACATTGTACTGTATTTAATGACGTGCTCTGTTTAATTTTTCCTTGCTCAGTTGAGGGCACTGTTACATTGTACTGTATTTAATGTCGTGCTCTGTTTAATTTTACATTGTTCACTGTAGGGCACTGTTTCATTGTACTGTATTTAATGTCGTGCTCTGTTTAATTTTACTTTGTACACTGTAGGGCACTGTTTCATTGGACCGTATTTAATGTCGGTCTCTGTTTAATTTCACATTGTTCAGCGTTGGGCACTGTTTCATTGTACTCTATTTAATGTCGGGCTCTGTTTAATTTAACCTTGTTCAGTGTAGGGCACTGTTTCAATGTACTGTATTAATGTCGGGTTATGTTTAGTTTTACATTGTTGACTGTAGGGCACTGTTTCATTGTACTGTATTTAACGTCGGGCTCTGTTTAATTTTACCTTGTTCAGTGTTGGGCACTGTTTCATTGTACTGTATTTAATGACGGGCTCTGTTTAATTTTACAATGTTGACTGTAGGGCACTGTTTCATTGTACTGTATTTAATGTCGGGCTCTGTTTAATTTTACCTTGTTCACTGTATGGCATTGTTTCATTATACCGTATTTAATGTCGGGCTCTGTTTAATTTTACCTTGTTCACTGTATGGCACTGTTTCATTATCCCGTATTTAATGTCGGGCTCTTTTAAATTTTACCATGTTCAGTGTAGGGCACTGTTTCATTGTACCGTATTTAATGTCGGGCTCTGTTTAATTTTACATTGTTGATTGTAGGGCACTGTTTCATTGTACCGTATTTACTGTCGGGCTGTGTTTCATTGTATATTGTTCACTGTAGGGCACTGTTTCATTGTACTGTATGTAACGTCGTGCTCTGTTTAATTTTACTTTGTACTATAGGGCACTGTTTCATTGTACTGTATTTAATGTCGGGCTCTGTTTAACTTTACTTTGTATACTATAGGGCACTGTTTCATTGTACTGTATTTAATGTCGGGCTCTGTTTAATTTTACATTGTTGACTGTAGGGCACTGTTTCATTGTACTGTATTTAATGTCGGGCTCTGTTTAATTTTACCTTGTACACTGTAGGGCACTGTTTCATTGTGCTGTATTTAATGTCGGGCTCTGTTTAATTTAACCTTGTACACTGTAGGGCACTGTTTCATTGTACCGTATTTAATGTCGGGCTCTGTTTAATTTTACATTGTTCACTGTAGGGCACTGTTTCATTGACTTTATTTAATGTCGGGCTCTGTTTAATTTTACATTTTTGACTGTAAGGCACTGTTTCATTGTACTGTATTTAATGTCGGGCTCTGCTTAATGTTAAGTTGTTCACTGTAGGGCACTATTTCATTGTACTGTATTTAATGTCGGGCTCTGTTTAATTTTACATTGTTCACTGAAGGGCACTGTTTCATTGTACCGTATTTAATGTCGGGCTCTGTTTAATTTTACATTGTTGATTGTAGGGCACTGTTTCATTGTACCGTATTTAATGTCGGGCTCTGTTTAATTTTACCTTGTTCAAAGTGGGGCACTGTTTCATTGTACTGTATTTAATGTCGGGCTCTGTTTAATTTAACCTTGTTCACTGTAGGGCACTGTTTCATTGTACTGTATTTAACGTCGTGCTCTGTTTAATTTTAATTTGTACTGTAGGGCAATGTTTCATTGTACTGTATTTAATGTCGGGCTATGTTTAATTTTACATTGTTGACTGTAGGGCACTGTTTCATTGTACTGTATTTAATGTCGGGCTCTGTTTAATTTTACCTTGTACACTGTAGGGCACTGTTTCATTGTGCTGTATTTAATGTCGGGCTCTGTTTAATTTAACCTTGTACACTGTAGGGCACTGTTTCATTGTACCGTATTTAATGTCGGGCTCTGTTTAATTTTACATTGTTCACTGTAGGGCACTGTTTCATTGACTTTATTTAATGTCGGGCTCTGTTTAATTTTACATTTTTGACTGTAAGGCACTGTTTCATTGTACTGTATTTAATGTCGGGCTCTGCTTAATGTTAAGTTGTTCACTGTAGGGCACTATTTCATTGTACTGTATTTAATGTCGGGCTCTGTTTAATTTTACATTGTTCACTGAAGGGCACTGTTTCATTGTACCGTATTTAATGTCGGGCTCTGTTTAATTTTACATTGTTGATTGTAGGGCACTGTTTCATTGTACCGTATTTAATGTCGGGCTCTGTTTAATTTTACCTTGTTCAAAGTGGGGCACTGTTTCATTGTACTGTATTTAATGTCGGGCTCTGTTTAATTTAACCTTGTTCACTGTAGGGCACTGTTTCATTGTACTGTATTTAACGTCGTGCTCTGTTTAATTTTAATTTGTACTGTAGGGCAATGTTTCATTGTACTGTATTTAATGTCGGGCTATGTTTAACTTTACTTTGTAGACTGTAGGGCACTGTTTCATTGTACTGTATTTAATGGCGTGCTCTGCTTAATTTTGCTTTCTACTGCAGGGCACTGTTTCATTGTACCGTATTTAATGTCGGGCTCTGTTTAATTTTACATTGGTCAGTGTAGGACACTGTTTCATTGTACTGTATTTAATGTCGGGTTCTGTTTAATTTTACTTTGTACACTGTAGGGCACTGTATCAATGGACCGTATTTCATTTCGGGCTCTGTTTAATTTTACATTGTTCAGCGTTGGGCACTGTTTCATTGTACTGTATTTAATGTCGGGCTCTGTTTAACTATACTTTGTACACTGTAGGGCACTGTTTCATTGTACTGTATTTAATGTCGGGCTCTGTTTAATTTTACATTGTTGATTGTAGGGCACTGTTTCATTGTACCGTATTTAATGTCGGGCTCTGTTTAATTTTACGTTGTTCAAAGTGGGGCACTGTTTCATTGTACTGTATTTAATGTCGTGCTCTGTTTAATTTTACTTTGTACTGTAGGGCACTGTTTCTTTGTACTGTATTTAACGTCGTGCTCTGTTTAATTTTACTTTGTACTGTAGGGCACTGTTTCATTGTACTGTATTTAATGTCGGGCTCTGTTTAACTTTACTTTGTAGACTGTAGGGCACTGTTTCATTGTACCGTATTTAATGTCGGGCTCTGTTTAATTTTACGTTGTTCAAAGTGGGGCACTGTTTCATTGTACTGTATTTAATGTCGGGCTCTGTTTAATTTTACTTTGTACTGTAGGGCACTGTTTCATTGTACTGTATTTAACGTCGTGCTCTGTTTAATGTAACCTTGTTCACTGTAGGGCACTGTTTCATTGTACTGTATTTAATGTCGGGCTCTGTTTAATTTTACTTTGTACTGTAGGGCACTGTTTCATTGTACTGTATTTAACGTCGTGCTCTGTTTAATGTAACCTTGTTCACTGTAGGGCACTGTTTCATTGTACTGTATTTAATGTCGGGCTCTGTTTAATTTTACCTTGTTCACTGTAGGGCACTGTTTCATTGTACTGTATTTAATGTCCGGCTCTGTTTAATTTAAACTTGTTCAGTGTAGGGCACTGTTTCATTGTACTGTATTTAATGTCGGGCTGTGTTTAATTTTACATTGTTCACTGAAGGGCACTGTTTCATTGTACTGCATTTAATGTCGGGCTCTGTTTAATTTTACCTTGTTCAGTGTTGGGCACTGTTTCATTGTACTGTATTTAATGTCGGGCTCTGTTTAGTTTTACATTGTTGACTGTAGGGCACTGTTTCATTGTACTGTATTTAAGTTCGGGCTCTGTTTAATTTTACATTGTTCACTGAAGGGCACTGTTTCATTGTACTGTATTTAATGTCGGGCTGTGCTTAATGTTACCTTGTTCACTGTATGTTACTGTTTCATTGTACTGTATTTAATGTCGGGCTCTGTTTAATTTTACATTGTTCACTGAAGGGCACTGTTTCATTGTACCGTATTTAATGTCGGGCTCTGTTTAATTTTACGTTGTTCAAAGTGGGGCACTGTTTCATTGTACTGTATTTAATGTCGTGCTCTGTTTAATTTTACTTTGTACTGTAGGTCACTGTTTCATTGTACTGTATTTAATGTCGGGCTCTGTTTAACTTTACTTTGTAGACTGTAGGGCACTGTTTCATTGTACTGTATTTAATGTCGGGCTCTGTTTATTTTTAAGTTGTTCAAAGTGGGGCACTGTTTCATTGTACTGTATTTAATGTCGTGCTCTGTTTAATTTTACTTTGTATTGTAGGGCACTGTTTCATTGTACTGTATTTAACGTCGTGCTCTGTTTAATGTAACCTTGTTCACTGTAGGGCACTGTTTCATTGTACTGTATTTAATGTCGGGCTCTGTTTAATGTTACCTTGTTCACTGTATGTTACTGTTTCATTGTACTGTATTTAATGTCGGGCTCTGTTTAATTTTACATTGTTCACTGAAGGGCACTGTTTCATTGTACCGTATTTAATGTCGGGCTCTGTTTAATTTTACGTTGTTCAAAGTGGGGCACTGTTTCATTGTACTGTATTTAATGTCGTGCTCTGTTTAATTTTACTTTGTACTGTAGGTCACTGTTTCATTGTACTGTATTTAATGTCGGGCTCTGTTTAACTTTACTTTGTAGATTGTAGGGCACTGTTTCATTGTACTGTATTTAATGTCGGGCTCTGTTTAATTTTACGTTGTTCAAAGTGGGGCACTGTTTCATTGTACTGTATTTAATGTCGTGCTCTGTTTAATTTTACTTTGTATTGTAGGGCACTGTTTCATTGTACTGTATTTAACGTCGTGCTCTGTTTAATGTAACCTTGTTCACTGTAGGGCACTGTTTCATTGTACTGTATTTAATGTCGGGCTCTGTTTAATTTTACCTTGTTCACTGTAGGGCACTGTTTCATTGTACTGCATTTAATGTCGGGCTCTGTTTAATTTACACTTGATCAGTGTAGGGCACTGTTTCATTGTACTGTATTTAATGTCGGTCTCTGTTTAATTTTACATTGTTCAATGTAGGGCACTGTTTCATTGTACTGCATTTAATGTCGGGCTCTGTTTAATTTTACATTGTTCAGTGTAGGGTACTGTTTCATTGATCTGTATTTAATGGCGGGCTGTGTTTAATTTTACCTTGTTCACTGTAGGGCACTGTTTCATTGGGCTGTATTTAATGTCGGGCTCTGTTTAATTTTACAGTGTTCAGTGTAGGGCACTGTTTCATTGAACTGTATTTAATGTCGGGCTCTGTTTAATTTTACATTGTTCAGTGTAGGGCACTGTTTTATTGTACTGTAATTAATGTCCGGCTCTGTTTAATTTAAACTTCTTCAGTGTAGGGCACTGTTTCATTGTACTGTATTTAATGTCGGTCTCTGTTTAATTTTACATTGTTCACTGTAGGGCACTGTTTCATTGTACTGCATTTAATGTCGGGCTCTGTTTAATTTAAACTTGTTCAGTGTAGGGCACTGTTTCATTGTACTGTATTTAATGTCGGGCTCTGTTTAATTTTAATTTGTACTGTAGGGCAATGTTTCATTGTACTGTATTTAATGTCGGGCTATGTTTAACTTTACGTTGTAGACTGTAGGGCACCGTTTCATTGTACTGTATTTAATGTCGGGCTCTGCTTAATTTTACTTTCTACTGTAGGGCACTGTTTCATTGTACCGTATTTAATGTCGGGCTCTGTTTAATTTTACATTGGTCAGTGTAGGACACTGTTTCATTGTACTGTATTTAATGTCGGGTTCTGTTTAATTTTACTTTGTACACTGTAGGGCACTGTATCAATGGACCGTATTTCATTTCGGGCTCTGTTTAATTTTACATTGTTCAGCGTTGGGCACTGTTTCATTGTACTGTATTTAATGTCGGGCTCTGTTTAACTTTACATTGTTGATTGTAGGGCACTGTTTCATTGTACCGTATTTAATGTCGGGCTCTGTTTAATTTTACATTGTTGATTGTAGGGCACTGTTTCATTGTACCGTATTTAATGTCGGGCTCTGTTTAATTTTACGTTGTTCAAAGTGGGGCACTGTTTCATTGTACTGTATTTAATGTCGTGCTCTGTTTAATTTTACTTTGTACTGTAGGGCACTGTTTCATTGTACTGTATTTAATGTCGTGCTCTGCTTAATTTTACTTTGTACTGTAGGGCACTGTTTCTTTGTACTGTATTTAACGTCGTGCTCTGTTTAATTTTACTTTGTACTGTAGGGCACGGTTTCATTGTACTGTATTTAATGTCGGGCTCTGTTTAACTTTACTTTGTAGACTGTAGGGCACTGTTTCATTGTACCGTATTTAATGTCGGGCTCTGTTTAATTTTACGTTGTTCAAAGTGGGGCACTGTTTCATTGTACTGTATTTAATGTCGTGCTCTGTTTAATTTTACTTTGTACTGTAGGGCACTGTTTCATTGTACTGTATTTAACGTCGTGCTCTGTTTAATGTAACCTTGTTCACTGTAGGGCACTGTTTCATTGTACTGTATTTAATGTCGGGCTCTGTTTAATTTTACCTTGTTCACTGTAGGGCACTGTTTCATTGTACTGTATTTAATGTCCGGCTCTGTTTTATTTAAACTTGTTCAGTGTAGGGCACTGTTTCATTGTACTGTATTTAATGTCGGTCTCTGTTTAATTTTACATTGTTCAATGTAGGGCACTGTTTCATTGTACTGCATTTAATGTCGGGCTCTGTTTAATTTTACATTGTTCAGTGTAGGGCACTGTTTCATTGATCTGTATTTAATGTCGGGCTCTGTTTAATTTTACCTTGTTGATTGTAGGGCACTGTTTCATTGTACCGTATTTAATGTCGGGCTCTGTTTAATTTTACATTGTTCAGTGTAGGGCACTGTTTCATTGATCTGTATTTAATGGCGGGCTGTGTTTAATGTTACCTTGTTCACTGTAGGGCACTGTTTCATTGGGCTGTATTTAATGTCGTGCTCTGTTTAATTTTACATTGTTCACTGTAGGGCACTGTTTCATTGTGCTGTATTTAATGTCGGGTTCTGTTTAATTTTACCTTGTTCAGTGTTGGGCACTGTTTCATTGTACTGTATTTAATGTCGGGCTCTGTTTAATTTTACCTTGTTCAGTGTTGGGCACTGTTTCATTGTACTGTATTTAATGTCGGGCTCTGTTTAATTTTACATTGTTGACTGTAGGGCACTGTTTCATTGTACTGTATTTAAGTTCGGGCTCTGTTTAATTTTACATTGTTCACTGAAGGGCACTGTTTCATTGTACTGCATTTAATTTCGGGCCCTGTTTAATTTTACCTTGTTCAGTGTTGGGCACTGTTTCATTGTACTGTATTTAATGTCGGGCTCTGTTTAATTTTACATTGTTGACTGTAGGGCACTGTTTCATTGTACTGTATTTAAGTTCGGGCTCTGTTTAATTTTACATTGTTCACTGAAGGGCACTGTTTCATTGTACTGTATTTAATGTCGGGCTGTGCTTAATGTTACCTTGTTCACTGTATGGCACTGTTTCATTGTACTGTATTTAATGTCGGGCTCTGTTTAATTTTACATTGTTCACTGAAGGGCACTGTTTCATTGTACCGTATTTAATGTCGGGCTCTGTTTAATTTTACGTTGTTCAAAGTGGGGCACTGTTTCATTGTACTGTATTTAATGTCGTGCTCTGTTTAATTTTACTTTGTACTGTAGGTCACTGTTTCATTGTACTGTATTTAATGTCGGGCTCTGTTTAACTTTACTTTGTAGACTGTAGGGCACTGTTTCATTGTACTGTATTTAATGTCGGGCTCTGTTTAATTTTACGTTGTTCAAAGTGGGGCACTGTTTCATTGTACTGTATTTAATGTCGTGCTCTGTTTAATTTTACTTTGTATTGTAGGGCACTGTTTCATTGTACTGTATTTAACGTCGTGCTCTGTTTAATGTAACCTTGTTCACTGTAGGGCACTGTTTCATTGTACTGTATTTAATGTCGGGCTCTGTTTAATTTTACATTGTTCACTGTAGGGCACTGTTTCATTGTACTGCATTTAATGTCGGGCTCTGTTTAATTTAAACTTGTTCAGTGTAGGGCACTGTTTCATTGTACTGTATTTAATGTCGGTCTCTGTTTAATTTTACATTGTTCAATGTAGGGCACTGTTTCATTGTACTGCATTTAATGTCGGGCTCTGTTTAATTTTACATTGTTCAGTGTAGGGCACTGTTTCATTGATCTGTATTTAATGTCGGGCTCTGTTTAATTTTACCTTGTTGATTGTAGGGCACTGTTTCATTGTACTGTATTTAATGTCGGTCTCTGTTTAATTTTACATTGTTCAATGTAGGGCACTGTTTCATTGTACTGCATTTAATGTCGGGCTCTGTTTAATTTTACATTGTTCAGTGTAGGGTACTGTTTCATTGATCTGTATTTAATGGCGGGCTGTGTTTAATTTTACCTTGTTCACTGTAGGGCACTGTTTCATTGGGCTGTATTTAATGTCGGGCTCTGTTTAATTTTACATTGTTCAGTGTAGGGCACTGTTTCATTGAACTGTATTTAATGTCGGGCTCTGTTTAATTTTACATTGTTCAGTGTAGGGCACTGTTTTATTGTACTGTATTTAATGTCCGGCTCTGTTTAATTTAAACTTCTTCAGTGTAGGGCACTGTTTCATTGTACTGTATTTAATGTCGGGCTCTGTTTAATTTTACATTGTTCAGTGTAGGGCACTGATTCATTGTACTGTATTTAATGTCGGGCTCTGTTTAATTTAAACTTGTTCAGTGTAGGGCCCTGTTTCATTGTACTGCATTTAATGTCGGGCTCTGTTTAATTTAAACTTGTTCAGTGTAGGGCACTGTTTCATTGTACTGTATTTAATGTCGGTCTCTGTTTAATTTTACATTGTTCAATGTAGGGCACTGTTTCATTGTACTGCATTTAATGTCGGGCTCTGTTTAATTTTACATTGTTCAGTGTAGGGCACTGTTTCATTGGGCTGTATTTAATGGCGGGCTGTGTTTAATTTTACCTTGTTCACTGTAGGGCACTGTTTCATTGTGCTGTATTTAATGTCGGGCTCTGATTAATTTTACATTGTTCAGTGTAGGGCACTGTTTAATTGTGCTGTATTTAATGTCGGGCTCTGTTTAATTTTACATTGTTCAGTGTAGGGCACTGTTTCATTGAACTGTATTTAATGTCGGGCTCTGTTTAATTTTACATTGTTCAGTGTAGGGCACTGTTTTATTGTACTGTATTTAATGTCGGGCTCTGTTTAATTTAAACTTCTTCAGTGTAGGGCACTGTTTCATTGTACTGTATTTAATGTCGGGCTCTGTTTAATTTTACCTTGTTCAGTGTTGGGCACTGATTCATTGTACTTTATTTAATGTCGGGCTCTATTTAATTTTACCTTGTTCAGTGTTGGGCACTGTTTCATTGTACTGTATTTAATGTCGGTCTCTGTTTAATTTTACATTGTTCAGTGTAGGGCACTGTTTCATTGCACTGTATTTAATGTCGGGCTCTGTTTAATTTTACATTGTTCAGTGTAGGGCACTGTTTCATTGAACTGTATTTAATGTCGGGCTCTGTTTAATTTTACATTGTTCAGTGTAGGGCACTGTTTTATTGTACTGTATTTAATGTCCGGCTCTGTTTAATTTAAACTTCTTCAGTGTAGGGCACTGTTTCATTGTACTGTATTTAATGTCGGGCTCTGTTTAATTTTACATTGTTCAGTGTAGGGCACTGATTCATTGTACTGTATTTAATGTCGGGCTCTGTTTAATTTAAACTTGTTCAGTGTCGGGCACTGTTTCATTGTACTGCATTTAATGTCGGGCTCTGTTTAATTTAAACTTGTTCAGTGTAGGGCACTGTTTCATTGTACTGTATTTAATGTCGGTCTCTGTTTAATTTTACATTGTTCAATGTAGGGCACTGTTTCATTGTACTGCATTTAATGTCGGGCTCTGTTTAATTTTAGATTGTTCAGTGTAGGGCACTGTTTCATTGGGCTGTATTTAATGACGGGCTGTGTTTAATTTTACCTTGTTCACTGTAGGGCACTGTTTCATTGTGCTGTATTTAATGTCGGGCTCTGATTAATTTTACATTGTTCAGTGTAGGGCACTGTTTCATTGTGCTGTATTTAATGTCTGGCTCTGTTTAATTTTACATTGTTCAGTGTAGGGCACTGTTTCATTGAACTGTATTTAATGTCGGGCTCTGTTTAATTTTACATTGTTCAGTGTAGGGCACTGTTTTATTGTACTGTATTTAATGTCGGGCTCTGTTTAATTTAAACTTCTTCAGTGTAGGGCACTGTTTCATTGTACTGTATTTAATGTCGGGCTCTGTTTAATTTTACCTTGTTCAGTGTTGGGCACTGATTCATTGTACTGTATTTAATGTCGGGCTCTGTTTAATTTTACCTTGTTCAGTGTTGGGCACTGTTTCATTGTACTGTATTTAATGTCGGTCTCTGTTTAATTTTACATTGTTCAGTGTAGGGCACTGTTTCATTGCACTGTATTTAATGTCGGGCTCTGTTTAATTTTACATTGTTCACTGTAGGGCACTGTTTCATTGTACTGTATTTAACGTCGTGCTCTGTTTAATTTTAATTTGTACTGTCGGGCAATGTTTCATTGTACTGTATTTAATGTCGGGCTCTGTTTAACTTTACTTTGTAGACTAGGGCACTGTTTCATTGTACTGTATTTAATGTCGGGCAAATTTTAAGTTTACTTTGTAGACTAGGGCACTGTTTCATTGTACTGTATTTAATGTCGTGCTCTGTTTAATTTTACTTTCTACTGTAGGGCACTGTTTCATTGTACCGTATTTAATGTCGGGCTCTGTTTAATTTAACATTGGTCAGTGTAGGACACTGTTTCATTGTACTGTATTTAATGTCGGGTTCTGTTTAATTTTACTTTGTACACTGTAGGGCACTGTATCATTGGACCGTATTTAATGTCGGGCTCTGTTTAATTTTACATTGTTCAGCGTTGGGCACTGTTTCATTGTACTGTATTTAATGTCGGGCTCTGTTTAACTATACTTTGTACACTGTAGGGCACTGTTTCATTGTACTGTATTTAATGTCGGGCTCATTTTAATTTTACCTTGTTGATTGTAGGGCACTGTTTCATAGTACCGTATTTGATGTCGGGCTCTGTTTAATTTTACGTTGTTCAAAGTGGGGCACTGTTTCATTGTACTGTATTTAATGTCGGGCTCTGTTTAATTTTACGTTGTTCAAAGTGGGGCACTGTTTCATTGTACTGTATTTAATGTCGGGCTCTGTTTAACTTTACTTTGTAGACAAGGGCACTGTTTCATTGTACTGTATTGAATGTCGGGCAATGTTTAACTTTACTTTGTAGACTGTAGGGCACTGTTTCATTGTACTGTATTTAATGTCGTGCTCTGTTTAATTTTACTTTCTACTGTAGGGCACTGTTTCATTGTACCGTATTTAATGTCGGGCTCTGTTTAATTTAACATTGGTCAGTGTAGGGCACTGTTTCATTGTACTGTATTTAATGTCGGGTTCTGTTTAATGTTACTTTGTACACTGTAGGGCACTGTATCATTGGACCGTATTTCATGTCGGGCTCTGTTTAATTTTACATTGTTCAGCGTTGGGCACTGTTTCATTGTACTGTATTTAATGTCGGGCTCTGTTTAACTATACTTTGTACACTGTAGGGCACTGTTTCATTGTACTGTATTTAATGTCGGGCTCTGTTTAATTTTACCTTGTTGATTGTAGGGCACTGTTTCATAGTACCGTATTTGATGTCGGGCTCTGTTTAATTTTACGTTGTTCAAAGTGGGGCACTGTTTCATTGTACTGTATTTAATGTTGTGCTCTGTTTAATTTTACTTTGTACTGTAGGGCACTGTTTCATTGTACTGTATTTAATGTCGGTCTCTGTTTAATTTTACATTGTTCAATGTAGGGCACTGTTTCATTGTACTGCATTTAATGTCGGGCTCTGTTTAATTTTACATTGTTCAGTGTAGGGTACTGTTTCATTGATCTGTATTTAATGGCGGGCTGTGTTTAATTTTACCTTGTTCACTGTAGGGCACTGTTTCATTGGGCTGTATTTAATGTCGGGCTCTGTTTAATTTTACAGTGTTCAGTGTAGGGCACTGTTTTATTGTACTGTATTTAATGTCGGGCTCTGTTTAATTTAAACTTCTTCAGTGTAGGGCGCTGTTTCATTGTACTGTATTTAATGTCGGGCTCTGTTTAATTTTACCTTGTTCAGTGTTGGGCACTGATTCATTGTACTTTATTTAATGTCGGGCTCTATTTAATTTTACCTTGTTCAGTGTTGGGCACTGTTTCATTGTCCTGTATTTAATGTCGGTCTCTGTTTAATTTTACATTGTTCAGTGTAGGGCACTGTTTCATTGCACTGTATTTAATGTCGGGCTCTGTTTAATTTTACATTGTTCAGTGTAGGGCACTGTTTCATTGAACTGTATTTAATGTCGGGCTCTGTTTAATTTTACATTGTTCAGTGTAGGGCACTGTTTTATTGTACTGTATTTAATGTCCGGCTCTGTTTAATTTAAACTTCTTCAGTGTAGGGCACTGTTTCATTGTACTGTATTTAATGTCGGGCTCTGTTTAATTTTACATTGTTCAGTGTAGGGCACTGATTCATTGTACTGTATTTAATGTCGGGCTCTGTTTAATTTAAACTTGTTCAGTGTAGGGCACTGTTTCATTGTACTGCATTTAATGTCGGGCTCTGTTTAATTTAAACTTGTTCAGTGTAGGGCACTGTTTCATTGTACTGTATTTAATGTCGGTCTCTGTTTAATTTTACATTGTTCAATGTAGGGCACTGTTTCATTGTACTGCATTTAATGTCGGGCTCTGTTTAATTTTAGATTGTTCAGTGTAGGGCACTGTTTCATTGGGCTGTATTTAATGGCGGGCTGTGTTTAATTTTACCTTGTTCACTGTAGGGCACTGTTTCATTGTGCTGTATTTAATGTCGGGCTCTGATTAATTTTACATTGTTCAGTGTAGGGCACTGTTTCATTGTGCTGTATTTAATGTCTGGCTCTGTTTAATTTTACATTGTTCAGTGTAGGGCACTGTTTCATTGAACTGTATTTAATGTCGGGCTCTGTTTAATTTTACATTGTTCAGTGTAGGGCACTGTTTTATTGTACTGTATTTAATGTCGGGCTCTGTTTAATTTAAACTTCTTCAGTGTAGGGCACTGTTTCATTGTACTGTATTTAATGTCGGGCTCTGTTTAATTTTACCTTGTTCAGTGTTGGGCACTGATTCATTGTACTGTATTTAATGTCGGGCTCTGTTTAATTTTACCTTGTTCAGTGTTGGGCACTGTTTCATTGTACTGTATTTAATGTCGGTCTCTGTTTAATTTTACATTGTTCAGTGTAGGGCACTGTTTCATTGCACTGTATTTAATGTCGGGCTCTGTTTAATTTTACATTGTTCACTGTAGGGCACTGTTTCATTGTACTGTATTTAACGTCGTGCTCTGTTTAATTTTAATTTGTACTGTCGGGCAATGTTTCATTGTACTGTATTTAATGTCGGGCTCTGTTTAACTTTACTTTGTAGACTAGGGCACTGTTTCATTGTACTGTATTTAATGTCGGGCAATGTTTAACTTTACTTTGTAGACTAGGGCACTGTTTCATTGTACTGTATTTAATGTCGTGCTCTGTTTAATTTTACTTTCTACTGTAGGGCACTGTTTCATTGTACCGTATTTAATGTCGGGCTCTGTTTAATTTAACATTGGTCAGTGTAGGACACTGTTTCATTGTACTGTATTTAATGTCGGGTTCTGTTTAATTTTACTTTGTACACTGTAGGGCACTGTATCATTGTACTGTATTTAATGCCGGGCTCTGTTTAATTTTACCTTGTTCACTGTAGGGCACTGTTTCATTGTACTGCATTTAATGTCGGGCTCTGTTTAATTTTACCTTGTTCACTGTAGGGCACTGTTTCATTGTACTGCATTTAATGTCGGGCTCTGTTTAATTTTACCTTGTTCACTGTAGGGCACTGTTTCATTGTACTGTATTTAATGTCCGGCTCTGTTTAATTTAAACTTGTTCAGTGTAGGGCACTGTTTCATTGTACTGTATTTAATGACGGTCTCTGTTTAATTTTACATTGTTCAATGTAGGGCACTGTTTCATTGTACTGCATTTAATATCGGGCTCTGTTTAATTTTACATTGTTCAGTGTAGGGCACTGTTTCATTGTACCGTATTTAATGTCGGGCTCTGTTTAATTTTACATTGTTGACTGTAGGGCACTGTTTCATTGTACCGTATTTAATGTCGGGCTCTGTTTAATTTTACATTGTTCAGTGTAGGGCACTGTTTCATTGATCTGTATTTAATGGCGGGCTGTGTTTAACGTTACCTTGTTCCCTGTAGGGCACTGTTTCATTGTACCGTATTTAATGTCGGGCTCTGTTTAATTTTACAGTATTCAGTGTAGGGCACTGTTTCATTGATCTGTATTTAATGTCGTGCTCTGTTTAATTTTACTTTGTACTGTAGGGCACTGTTTCATTGTACTGTATTTAATGTCCGGCTCTGTTTAATTTAAACTTGTTCAGTGTAGGGCACTGTTTCATTGTACTGTATTTAATGTCGATCTCTGTTTAATTTTACATTGTTCACTGTAGGGCACTGTTTCATTGTACTGCATTTAATGTCGGGCTCTGTTTAATTTTACCTTGTTCAGTGTTTGGCACTGTTTCATTGTACTGCATTTAATGTCGGGCTCTGTTTAATTTTACCTTGTTCAGTGTTTGCCACTGTTTCATTGTGCTGTATTTAATGTCGGGCTCTGTTTAATTTTACATTGTTGACTGTAGGGCACTGTTTCATTGTATCGTATTTAATGTCGGGCTCTGTTTAATTTTACATTGTTCACTGAAGGGCACTGTTTCATTGGACTGTATTGAATGTCGGGCTGTGCTTAATGTTAGCTTAGCCTTAGGCTTAGCCTCCTCCACGGTGGGGCCCTGGCGACGGATTTCTTCCCCCAGGTGCTCGGCCTGAACTACGACGTGCAGCTCCTGTCTGTGGACCAGCAGGGTCTTCGGAACTCTCTGTTAGCGCTGCCCGTCTTGTACCAGGACCTCCTCAAAGTCTGGAACATGGATGCCGTGGGAAGGGCTGGGTGGCGGAGGGCTGTGGGTGCCGTGGGAAGGGCTGGATGGCGGAGGGCCGGGCTGTGGGTGCCGTGGGCAGGGCTGGGTGGCGGAGGGCCGGGCTGTGGGTGCCGTGGGCAGGGCTGGGTGGCGGAGGGCTGTGGGTGCCGTGGGAAGGGCTGGGTGGCGGAGGGCTGTGGGTGCCGTGGGAAGGGCTGGGTGGTGGAGGGTCGGGCTGTGGGTGCCGTGGGAAGGGCTGGGTGGCGGAGGGCTGTGGGTGCCGTGGGAAGGGCTGGGTGGCGGAGGGCTGTGGGCGCCGTGGGCAGGGCTGGGTGGCGGAGGGCCGGGCTGTGGGTGCCGTGGGAAGGGCTGGGTGGGGGAGGGCTGTGGGTGCCGTGGGCAGGGCTGGGTGGCGGAGGGCTGTGGGTGCCATGGGCAGGGCTGGGTGGCGGAGGGCCGGGCTGTGGGTGCCGGGGGAAGGGCTTGGTGACGGAGCGGAGGGCTGTGGGTGCCGTGGGAAGGGCTGGGTGGGGAGGGCTGTGGGTGCCGTGGGAAGGGCTGGGTGGCGGAGGGCTGTGGGTGCCGTGGGAAGGGCTGGGTGGCGGAGGGCTGTGGGTGCCGTGGGAAGGGCTGGGTGGCGGAGGGCCGGGCTGTGGGTGCCGTGGGAAGGGCTGGGTGGCGGCCGGGGGTCCCTGGAGCGGGGGCAGGCGCTGCCCACGGGCACACTCGAAGCTCTCCGGGCTCGCTGGGCCCCGCAGGGGGTGGGCTGCCGGACCGACCCCCATTCTCACACTTTCATTGGGCGGGTATTGGGTGAGGTTTGGTCTCTTTCCCTATTCTGTTGGGGCTGTGCTCCACCCGCGGTTTGGGGCACTCCCCACATTTTGTTTTGTCCATCAGATGCCATCGGCGGGCGCTGCCTCACCCTGCCCGCGGGAAGAGCGGGCAGGACAGGCAATCTCAGGGGAAACAGATCCAAATAAACATTATATAGACATCAAATAAACAGCACCATCAAACTGTCCGACCCGAGACAATGCTGCTGGGGGAGGGGGACCGCGGCTGCTGCGGGAGGGGGACCGCGGCTGCTGGGGGAGGGGGACTGCGGCTGCTGGGGAGGGGGAACCGCGGCTGCTGGGGAGGGGGACCGCGGCTGCTGGGGGAGGTGGACCCCGGCTGCTGGGGGAGGGGGACCGCGGCCGCTGGGGGAGGGGGACCGCCGCTGCTGGGGGAGGGGGACCGTGGCTGCTGGGGGAGGGGGACCGCGGCTGCTGGGGGAGGGGGACCGCGGCTGCTGGGGGAGGGGGACCGCGGCTGCTGGGGGAGGGGGACCGCGGCTGCTGGGGAGGGGGACCGCGGCTGCTGGGGGAGGGGGACCGCGGCTGCTGGGGGAGGGGGACCGCGGCTGCTGGGGGAGGGGGACCGCGGCTGCTGGGGAGGGGGGCCGCGGCTGCTGGGGGAGGGGGACCGCGGCTGCTGGGGAGGGGGACCGCGGCTGCTGGGGGAGGGGGACCGCGGCTGCTGGGGGAGGGGGACCGCGGCTGCTGGGGAGGGGGGCCGCGGCTGCTGGGGTAGGGGGACCGCGGCTGCTGGGGGAGGGGGACCGCGGCTGCTGGGGGAGGGGGACCGCGGCTGCTGGGGGAGGGGGACCGCGGCTGCTGCGGGAGGGGGACCGCGGCTGCTGGGGGAGGGGGACCGCGGCTGCTGGGGGAGGGGGACCGCGGCTGCTGGGGGAGGGGGACCGCGGCTGCTGGGGGAGGGGGACCGCGGCTGCTGGGGGAGGGGGACCGCGGCTGCTGGGGGAGGGGGACCGCGGCTGCTGGGGGAGGGGTACCGCGGCTGCTGGGGGGGGGCGCGGCTGCTGGGGGAGGGGGACCGCGGCTGCTGGGGGAGGGGGACCGCGGCTGCTGGGGGAGGGGGACCGCGGGTGCTGGGGGAGGGGGACCGCGGGTGCTGGGGTAGGGGGACCGCGGCTTCTGGGGGAGGGGGACCGCGGCTGCTGGGGGAGGGGGACAGCGGCTGCTGGGGGAGGGGGACAGCGGCTGCTGGGGGAGGGGGACCGCGGCTGTTGGGGAGGGGGACCGCGGCTGCTGGGGGAGGGGGACCGTGGCTGCTGGGGGAGGGGGACCGCGGCTGCTGGGGGAGGGGGACCGCGGCTAATGGGGGAGGGGAGGGGGACCGCGGCTGCTGGGGAAGGGGGACCGCGGCTGTTGGGGAGGGGGACCGCGGCTGCTGGGGGAGGGGGACCGTGGCTGCTGGGGGAGGGGGACCGCGGCTGCTGGGGGAGGGGGACCGCGGCTAATGGGGGAGGGGAGGGGGACCGCGGCTGCTGGGGAAGGGGGACCGCGGCTGCTGGGGGAGGGGGACCGCGGCTGCTGGGGGAGGGGGACAGCGGCTGCTGGGGAGGGGGACCGCGGTTGCTGGGGGAGGGGGGCCGCGGCTGCTGGGGGAGTGGGGGGGGGACTGCGGCTGCTGGGGGAGGGTGAGGGGACCGCGGCTGCTGGGGGAGGGGAGGGGGACCGCGGCTGCTCGGGGAGGGTAGGTGGACCACAGTTGCTGGGAGGGGGAGGGGCCCGCGGCTGCTGGGGGAGGGGGGAGGGATCTCGGCTGCTGGGGGAGGGGTGTCCCGAAGCGTGGTACATTGGCGAGACCATGCAGACGCTGCAACAACGAATGAACGGACATCGCGCAACAATCACCAGGCAGGAATGTTCCCTTCCAGTCGGGGAACACTTCAGCAGTCAAGGGCATTCAGCCTCTGATCTCCGGGTAAGCGTTCTCCAAGGCGGCCTTCAGGACCCCCGACAACGCAGAATCTCCGAGCAGAAACTTATAGCCAAGTTCCGCACACATGAGTTTGGCCTCAACCGGGACCTGGGATTCATGTCGCATTACATTCACCCCCCACCATCTGGCCTGCGAAATCCTACCAACTGTCCTGGCTTGACACAATTCACACCTCTTTAACCTGGGGTTACCCCATCTCTGGATCTGTAAAGATTTAATCACCTGGTAATGCTCGCATTCCAAGCATTGTCTGGCAACTTTGAATTTGTCTATATATATGTTTCTGGAACATACCTCTTCATTCACCTGAGGAAGGAGCAGCGCTCCGAAAGCTAGTGACATCGAAACAAACCTATTGGACTTTATCCTGGTGTTGTAAGACTTCTTACTGCGCTCACCCCAGTCCAATGCCGGCATCTCCACATCATCTGTAAATACAGATATACTGCCCAGGGACCACTGCAAATAGTGATATACTACCCAGTGTTCACTGTAAATAATGATATACTACCCGGTGACCACTGTAAATAAAGGAATACCGCCCAGGAACCACAGTAAATAAAGACTTTCTACACAAGGACCACTGGAAATAATGATATACTACTCAGGGACCACTGCAGATGATGATATACTACCCAGTGATCATTGAAAATAATGACATACTGCACAGAGCAACTGTAAATAATGATATACTGCACAGAGCCACTGTAAATAATGATAGACTACCAGGGACCACTGTAAATATTGATATTCCACCCAGTGACCACTGTAAACAATGATATTCTACACAGGGACTACAGTAAATAATGATATTCTACCCAGGGAACACTGTAAATAATGATATTGTACGCCGGGACCTCTGTTAATATTTATAAATAACCCAGGGACCACTGTAAATAAAGAAATACCACCCAGGGACCACTGTAAATAAAGGTATACCACCCAGGGACCATTGTAAATTATAATAACCTACCCAGGAACCGCTGTAAATAATGATATACCAGCCAGTGACCACTGTAAACAATGATATACAACTCAGTGACCACTGTAAATAAAGGTATCCCGCCCAGGAACCACTGTAATTAAAGCATTTCTATACACGGAGCACTGTAAATAATGATTATACTACCCAGGGACCACTGCAGATAATGATATACTTTCCAGTGATCATTGTAAATAATGATATACTACCCAGGGACCACTGCAGATAATGATATACTGCACACAACCACTGTGAATAATGGCATACTACCCAGGGCACACTGTAAATAATGATATACTACCAAGGCACACTGAAAATAATGATATACTACCCAGGGACCACTAAAAATAAAGATATACTGCACAGAGACCACTGTAAATAAGGTAATACTGCCTAGGGACCACTGTAAATAATGATACACTGTCCAGGGGCCACTGTAAATAGTGATATAATACTGAGGGACAACTGTAAATAATGATATTCTACCCAGGGACAACTGCAAATAATGATGTACTACACAGGGGTCACTGTAAATACTGATTTACTACCCAGTGACCACTGTAAATAAAGATATACCGCCCGGGAACCATGTAAATAAAGACTTTCTACACAGGGACCACAGTAAATAATGATATACTACCAGGGACCACTGTAAATAATGATATTCTACCCATGGAGCACTGTAAATAATTATATACTACCCATGGACAACGGCAAATTAAGATATACTATCCAGGGACAACTGTAGATAATGATATTCAACCCAGGGACAATTGTAAATAATGATATACTACCTAGGTACCACTGTAAATAAAGATATACTGCCGCGGGACGACTGTAAATAATGATATACCACCGAGTGAACACTGTAAATCATGATACTCTACCCAGGGACCACAGTAAATCAGAGATCATAGAATTTACAGTGCAGAAGGAGGCCATTCGGCCCATCGAGTCTGCCCGGCTCTTGGAAAGAGCACCCTATCCAAGTCCACATCTCCACCCTATCCCCATAAGCGAGTAACCCCACCCAACACTAAGGGCAATTTTGGACACGAAGGCAATTTATGATGGCCAATTCTCCTAAACTGCACATCTTTGGACTGTGGGAAAAAACCGGAGCAGCCGGAGGAAACCCACGCACACACGGGGAGGATGTGCAGACTCCGCACAGACAGTGCCCCAAGCCGGGAATCGAACCTGCGACCCTGGAGCTGTGAAACAATTGTGCTATCCACTATGCTACCGTGCTGCACACTAAATGATATAGTGGTGCTAAATGATATAATAATATACCGTGCTGCCCACTAAATGATACAGTATAATGATATACTTCCCAGGGACCACTGTAAATAAAGTTATCCCACCCAGGGACCACTGCAAATAAAGATATACCACCCAGAGACCATTGTAAATAATGAAAAACAACCCGGGAACCACTGTAAATAAGATATACTGCACAGTGCCCACTGTAAATAATGATATTCTAATCAGAGACCATAGTAAATAATGATATACTACCAGGGATCACTGTAAATAAAGGTATACTGCCGAGGGACCACTGTAAATAAAGTCATACTATCCTGGGACTATTGTAGATAATGATATACTACACAGTGACCACTGTAAATAATGATATTCTAACCAGAGACAACAGCAAATAATGAAATATTACCCATGGACCACTGATATCCTGATCAGGGATCACTGTAAATTATGACATACTGCCCAGGTACCACTGTAAAAATAAAATACTGCCCAGGGAACGCTGTAAATAATGATCAACTAACCAGGGACCACTGTAAATAATGATACACTACCCAGGGACCACTGTAAATAATGATACACTACCCAGGGACCACAGTAAATAATGATATACTATCATGGGACCACTGTAATGAATGATATACTACCAGGAACCACTGTAAATTAAGACATACTACACAGGGACCACTGTAAATAATGATATACTACCCAGGGACCACTTTAAATAAAGGTACACTGCCCAGGGACCACTGTAAATAAAGACATACTACACAGGGGCCACTGTAAATAATTATTTACTACCCAGTGACCACTGTAAATAATTATATACTACCAGGAACCACTGTAAATAGTGGTACACTCCCAGGGGGCCTTTTTATGTCAGGTCGCAATGGCCATTTTATGTCAGTTCACAATGGCCATTTTATGTCTGCTCACATTGGCCATTGTATGTCAGTTCACAATGGACAGTTTATGTCAGTTCACGGGGGCTGTTTTATGTCAGGTCGCAATGGCCATTTTATGTCAGTTCACGGGGGCCATTGTATGTCAGTTCACAATCGCCATTGTATGTCAGTTCACAATGGCCATTTTTTGTCAGTTCACAGTGACCATTTTATGCCAGTTCATGGCAGCCATTGTATATCAGTTCACAGTGGCCATTTCATGTCAGTTCACAATGGCCGTTTTATGTCAGTTCACGGTGGCCATTGTATATCTGTTCACAATGCCATTTTATGTCAGTTCACGGGGTCCATTTTATGTCAGTACACGGTGGCCATTTTATGTCTGTTCACAATGGTCATTTTATGTCAGTTCACGGTGGCCATTGTATGTCAGTTCACAGTGGACATTTTATGTCAGTTCACGGTGGCCATTGTATGTCAGTTCACGGTGGTCATTTTAAGTCTGTTCACAATGGCCATTTTATGTCAGTTCATGGTGGCCATTGTATGTCAGTTCACAATGGCCATTGTATGTCAGTTCACAGTGGACATTTTATGTCAGTTCATGGTGGCCATTGTATGTCAGTTCACAATGGCCATTGTATGTCAGTTCACAATGGCCATGTTATGTCAGTTTGCAATGGCCATTTTATCTCAGTTGCGGTGGGCAGTTCATGTCGGTTCACGGGGGCCATTTTATGTCAGTTCATGGTGGCCATTTTATCTCAGTTCACGGTAGCCATTTTAAGTCAGTTCACGGGGGCCATCTGATTCAGTCGAAGGGGCCATTTTATGTCAGTACACGGTGGCCATTTTATGTCAGTTCATGGTGGTCATTTTATGTCGGTTGAAGGGGGCCGTTTTATGTCAGCTCGCAATGGCCATTTTATGTCAGTTCACGGTTGCCATTGCATGTCCGTTCACGGGGGCCGTTTTATGTCAGCTCGCAATGGCCATTTTATGTCAGTTCACGGTGGCCATTTTATGTCAGTTCACGGTGGCCATTGTATGTCAGTTCACGGTGGCCATTTTATGTCAGGTCACGGTGGCTATTTTATGTTAGCTCACGGCAGCCATTTTATGTCCATTTGCGGTGACCATTTAATGTCAGTTCATGGTAGCCATTTTATGTCAGTTCACGGTGGTCATTTTATATTGGTTGAAGGGGGCCATTTTATGTCAGTTCACAATGGACAGTTTATGTCAGTTCAGAGCCATCCCACAGCCAGCACTGCCTATGCTCCACCGACACAGCCATCACTGTCAGTGCTCCCCCCACACAGCCAGCACTGTCAGTGCTCCCCCCACACAGCCAGCACTGTCAGTGCTCCACCCACACAGCCATCACTGCCAGTGCCTCGCCACAACAGCCAGCAATGTCAGAGCTCCCACCACACAGCCAGCACTGTCAGTGCTCCCCCACACAGCCAGCACTGTCAGTGCTCCCAACACACAGCCAGCACTGTCAGTGCTCCCCCACACAGCCAGCACTGTCAGTGCTCCCCCACACAGCCAGCACTGTCAGTGCTCCCGCCACACAGCGAGCACTGTCAGTGCTCCCACCACACAGCCAGCACTGACAGGGCTCCCCCCACACAGCCAGCACTGGCAGTGCTCCCCCACACATAGCCAGCACTGTCAGTGCTCCACCACACAGCCAGCACTGTCAGTGCTCCCCACACAGCCAGCACTGTCAGTGCCTCGTCACAACAGCCAGCAATGTCAGAGCTCCCACCACACAGCCAGCACTGTCAGTGCTCCCCCACACAGCCAGCACTGTCAGTGCTCCCAACACACAGCCAGCACTGTCAGTGCTCCCCCACACAGCCAGCACTGTCAGTGCTCCCCCACACAGCCAGCACTGTCAGTGCTCCCGCCACACAGCGAGCACTGTCAGTGCTCCCACCACACAGCCAGCACTGACAGGGCTCCCCCCACACAGCCAGCACTGGCAGTGCTCCCCCACACATAGCCAGCACTGTCAGTGCTCCACCACACAGCCAGCACTGTCAGTGCTCCCCACACAGCCAGCACTGTCAGTGCTCCCCCCACACAGCCAGCACTGTCAGTGCTCCCACCACACAGCCAGCACTGTCAGTGCTCCCTCCACACAGCCAGCACTATCAGTGCTCCCCACACAGCCAGCACTGTTAGTGTTCCCTCCACACATCCAGCACTGTCAGTGCTCCCCCCACAGCCAGCACTGTCAGTGCTCCCCACACAGCCAGCACTGTCAGAGCTCCCCCACACAGCCAGCACTGTCAGTGCTCCCACCACACAGCCAGCACTGTCAGTGCTCCCACCACACAGCCAGCACTGTCAGTGCTCCCACCACACAGCCAGCACTGTCAGTGATCCCCCCACACAACCAGCACTGTCAGTGCTCCCCCACCCAGCCAGCACTGTCAGTGACCCCCCCCCCCACACAGCCAGCACTGTCAGTGCTCCCACCACACAGCCAGCACTGCCAGTGCTCCCCCACACAGCCAGAACTGTCAGTGATCCCCCCACACAACCAGCACTGTCAGTGCTCCCCCACCCAGCCAGCACTGTCAGTGCTCCCCCCCCACAGCCAGCACTGCCAGTGCTCCCCCTACACAGCCAGCACTGTCAGTGCTCCCCTCACACAGCCAGCACTGTCAGTGCTCCCCACAGAGCCAGCACTGTCAGTCCTCCACCCACACAGCTAGCACTGTCAGTGCTCCCACCACATAGCCAGCACTGTCAGTGCTCCACCACACAGCCAGCACTGTCAGTGCTCCCACCACAAATCCAGCACTGTCAGTGCTCCCCCACACAGCCAGCACTGTCAGTGCTCCCATTACACAGCCAGCACTGCCCGTGCTCCCCCACACAGCCAGCACTGTCAGTGCTCCCTCCACACAGCCAGCACTGTCAGTGCTCCCCCACAGAGCCAGCACTGTCAGAGTTCGCCCCACACAGCCAGCACTGCCAGTGCTCCCACCACACAGCCAGTACTGCCCGTGCTCCCACCACACAGCCAGCACTGTCAGTGCTCCCCCCACACAGCCAGCACTGCCAGTGCTCCCCCACACAGCCAGCCCTTTCAGTGATCCGCCCACACAGCCAGCACTGTCAGTGCTCACCCCACACAGCCAGCACTGTCAGTGCTCCCCCCACACAGCCAGCACTGTCAGTGCTCACCCCACACAGCCAGCACTGTCAGTGCTCCCCGCACACAGCCAGCACTGTCAGTGCTCCCACCACACAGCCAGCACTGTCAGTGCTCACCCCACACAGCCAGCACTGTCAGTGCTCCCCCACACAGCCAGCACTGTCAGTGCTCCCCCACACAGCCAGCACTGTCAGTGCTCCCCGACACAGCCAGCACTGTCAGTGCTCCCACCACACAACCAGTACTGTCAGTGCTCCCCCACACAGCCTGCACTGTCAGTTCTCCCCCCACACAGCCAGCACTGTCAGTGCTCCCCCCACACAGCCAGCACAGTCAGTGCTCCCCCACACAGCCAGCACTGTCAGTGCTCCCCCACAGAGCCAGCACTGTCAGTGATCCCCACACAGCCAGCACTGTCAGTGCTCCCCCACACAGCCAGCACTGTCAGTGCTCCCCCATAGAGCCAGCACTGTCAGTGTTCCCACCACACAGCCAGTACTGTCAGTGCTCCCCACACAGCCACCACTGTCAGTGCTCCCACCACACAGCCAGCACTGTCAGTGCTCCCACCACACAGCCAGCACTGTCAGCGCTCCCCCACACAGCCAGCACTGTCAGTGCTCACCCCACACAGCCAGCACTGTCAGTGCTCCCACCACACAGCCAGCACTGTCAGTGCTCCCACCACACAGCCAGCACTGCCCGTGCTCCCCCACACAGCCAGCACTGTCAGTGCTCCCCACAGAGCCAGCACTGTCAGAGTTCGCCCCACACAGCCTGCACTGTCAGTCCTCCCCCCAAACAGCCAGCACTGTTAGTGCTCCCACCACACAGCCAGCACTGTCAGTGCCCCCCACACAGCCAGCACTGTCAGTGCTCCCCCCACACAGCCAGCACTGTCAGTGCTCCCACCACACAGCCAGCACTGTCAGTGCTCCCACCACACAGCCAGCAGTGTCAGTGCTCCCCCTACACAGCCAGCACTGCCAATGCTCCCCCACACAGCCAGCACTGTCAGTGCTCCCCCCACACAGCCAGCACTGTCAGTGCTCACCCCACACAGCCAGCACTGTCAGTGCTCCCCCACACAGCCAGCACTGTCTGTGCTCCCCCACACAGCCAGCACTGTCAGTGCCCCCCACACAGCCAGCACTGTCAGTGCTCCCCCCACACAGCCAGCACTGTCAGTGCTCCCACCACACAGCCAGAACTGTCAGTGCTCCCACCACACAGCCAGCAGTGTCAGTGCTCCCCCTACACAGCCAGCACTGCCAATGCTCCCCCACACAGCCAGCACTGTCAGTGCTCCCCCCACACAGCCAGCACTGTCAGTGCTCACCCCACACAGCCAGCACTGTCAGTGCTCCCCCACACAGCCAGCACTGTCTGTGCTCCCCCACACAGCCAGCACTGTCAGTGCTCCCCCCACACAGCCAGCACTGTCAGTGCTCCCCCCACACAGCCAGCACTGTCAGTGCTCCCCCCACACAGCCAGGACTGTCACTGCTCCCCCACACAGCCAGCACTGTCAGTGCTCACCCCACACAGCCAGCACTGTCAGTGCTCCCACACACAGCCAGCACTGTCAGTGCTCCCCGCACACAGCCAGCACTGTCAGTGCTCCCACCACACAGCCAGCACTGTCAGTGCTCCCACCACACAGCCAGCACTGTCAGTGCTCACCCCACACAGCCAGCACTGTCAGTGCTCCCCCACACAGCCAGCACTGTCAGTGCTCCCCCACACAGCCAGCACTGTCAGTGCTCCCCGACACAGCCAGCACTGTCAGTGCTCCCACCACACAATCAGCACTGTCAGTGCTCCCCACACAGCCTGCATTGTCAGTTCTCCCACCACACAGCCAGCACTGTCAGTGCTCCCCCCACACAGCCAGCACAGTCAGTGCTCCGCCACACAGCCAGCACTGTCAGTGCTCCCCCACAGAGCCAGCACTGTCAGTGCTCCCCACACAGCCAGCACTGTCAGTGCTCCCCCACACAGCCAGCACTGTCAGTGCTCCCCCACAGAGCCAGCACTGTCAGTGTTCCCACCACATAGCCAGTACTGTCAGTGCTCCCCCACACAGCCACCACTGTCAGTGCTCCCACCACACAGCCAGCACTGTCAGTGTTCCCACCACACAGCCAGCACTGTCAGCGCTCCCCCACACAGCCAGCACTGTCAGTGCTCCCACCACACAGCCAGCACTGTCAGTGCTCCCACCTCACAGCCAGCACTGTCATTGCTTCCCCACACAGCCAGCACTGTCAGTGCTCCCCCACACAACAGCACTGTCAGTGCTCCCACCACACAGCCAGCACTGTCAGTGTTCCCCACGCCCCAGACCCAGCTCCTGATTGTCTGAGAGGCTGTCAGTCAGGGCCAGGAGATACTGATAGGCTGAGAGACTGTCAGTCAGCGGTTGGAACTCCTGATTGGCTGAGGGGCTTTCAGTCAGTTTTATTTTCTCATTAATTTAATAATTGATGCAACCGGATATTTCACCGCGATCTTGATCTGCTCCCTGAACCTGGACTCAGTCACCACATAAATAAATGTGCTCCCACCGCACAGCCAGCACTGTCAGTGCTCCCCACACAGCCAGCAATGTCAGTGCTCCCCCCACACAGCCAGCACTGTCAGTGCTCCCCCCACACAGCCAGCACTGTCAGTGCTCCCACCACACAGCCAGCACCGTCAGTGCTCCCCCACACAGCCAGCACTGTCAGTGCTCCCCCACACAGCCAGCCCTTCCAGTGATCCCCCCACACAGCCAGCACTGTCAGTGCTCCCCCCACAGAGCCAGCACTGTCAGTGCTCACCCCACACAGCCAGCACTGTCAGTACTCCCAACACACAGCCAGCACTGTCAGTGCTCCCCCCACACAGCCAGCACTGCCAGTGCTCCCACCACACAGCCAGCACTGCCAGTGCTCCCATCACACAGCAAGCACTGCCAGTGCTCCACCCACACAGCCAGCACTGTCAGTGCTCCCACCACACAGCCAGCACTGTCAGTGCTCCCCCTACACAGCCAGCACTGCCAATGCTCCCCCACACAGCCAGCACTGTCAGTGCTCCCCCCACACAGCCAGCACTGTCAGTGCTCACCCCACACAGCCAGCAATGTCAGTGCTCCCCCACACAGCCAGCACTGTCTGTGCTCCCCCACACAGCCAGCACTGTCAGTGCTCCCCCCACACAGCTAGCACTGTCAGTGCTCCCCCCACACAGCCAGCACTGTCAGTGCTCCCCCCACACAGCCAGGACTGTCACTGCTCCCCCACACAGCCAGCACTGTCAGTGCTCACCCCACACAGCCAGCACTGTCAGTGCTCCCACACACAGCCAGCACTGTCAGTGCTCCCCGCACACAGCCAGCACTGTCAGTGCTCCCACCACACAGCCAGCACTGTCAGTGCTCCCACCACACAGCCAGCACTGTCAGTGCTCACCCCACACAGCCAGCACTGTCAGTGCTCCCCCACACAGCCAGCACTGTCAGTGCTCCCCCACACAGCCAGCACTGTCAGTGCTCCCCGACACAGCCAGCACTGTCAGTGCTCCCACCACACAACCAGCACTGTCAGTGCTCCCCACACAGCCTGCATTGTCAGTTCTCCCACCACACAGCCAGCACTGTCAGTGCTCCCCCCACACAGCCAGCACAGTCAGTGCTCCGCCACACAGCCAGCACTGTCAGTGCTCCCCCACAGAGCCAGCACTGTCAGTGCTCCCCACACAGCCAGCACTGTCAGTGCTCCCCCACACAGCCAGCACTGTCAGTGCTCCCCCACAGAGCCAGCACTGTCAGTGTTCCCACCACATAGCCAGTACTGTCAGTGCTCCCCCACACAGCCACCACTGTCAGTGCTCCCACCACACAGCCAGCACTGTCAGTGTTCCCACCACACAGCCAGCACTGTCAGCGCTCCCCCACACAGCCAGCACTGTCAGTGCTCCCACCACACAGCCAGCACTGTCAGTGCTCCCACCTCACAGCCAGCACTGTCAGCGCTTCCCCACACAGCCAGCACTGTCAGTGCTCCCCCACACAACAGCACTGTCAGTGCTCCCACCACACAGCCAGCACTGTCAGTGTTCCCCACGCCCCAGACCCAGCTCCTGATTGTCTGAGAGGCTGTCAGTCAGGGCCAGGAGATACTGATAGGCTGAGAGACTGTCAGTCAGCGGTTGGAACTCCTGATTGGCTGAGGGGCTTTCAGTCAGTTTTATTTTCTCATTAATTTAATAATTGATGCAACCGGATATTTCACCGCGATCTTGATCTGCTCCCTGAACCTGGACTCAGTCACCACATAAATAAATGTGCTCCCACCGCACAGCCAGCACTGTCAGTGCTCCCCACACAGCCAGCAATGTCAGTGCTCCCCCCACACAGCCAGCACTGTCAGTGCTCCCACCACACAGCCAGCACCGTCAGTGCTCCCCCACACAGCCAGCACTGTCAGTGCTCCCCCACACAGCCAGCCCTTCCAGTGATCCCCCCACACAGCCAGCACTGTCAGTGCTCCCCCCACAGAGCCAGCACTGTCAGTGCTCACCCCACACAGCCAGCACTGTCAGTACTCCCAACACACAGCCAGCACTGTCAGTGCTCCCCCACACAGCCAGCACTGCCAGTGCTCCCACCACACAGCCAGCACTGCCAGTGCGCCCATCACACAGCAAGCACTGCCAGTGCTCCACCCACACAGCCAGCACTGTCAGTGCTCCCACCACACAGCCAGCACTGTCAGTGCTCCCACCACACAGCCAGCACTGTCAGCGCACCCCCACACAGCCAGCACTGCCAGTGCTCCCACCACACAGCCAGCACTGTCAGTGCTCCCCACACAGCCAGCACTGTCAGTGCTCCCCCCACACAGCCAGCACTGCCAGTGCTCCCACCACACAGCCAGCACTGCCCGTGCTCCCACCACACAGCCAGCACTGTCAGTGCTCCCACCACACAGCCAGCACTGTCAGTGCTCCCCCACACAGCCAGCACTGTCAGTGCTCCCCCACACAGCCAGCCCTTCCAGTGATCCCCCCACACAGCCAGCACTGTCAGTGCTCCCCCCACACAGCCAGCACTGTCAGTGTTCACCCCACACAGCCAGCACTGTCAGTGCTCCCAACACACAGCCAGCACTGTCAGTGCTCCCCCCACACAGCCAGCACTGCCAGTGCTCCCACCACACAGCCAGCACAGTCAGTGCTCCCCCACACAGCCAGCACTGTCAGTGCTCCCCCACAGAGCCAGCACTGTCAGTGCTCCCCACACAGCCAGCACTGTCAGTGCTCCCCCACACAGCCAGCACTGTCAGTGCTCCCCCATAGAGCCAGCACTGTCAGTGTTCCCACCACACAGCCAGTACTGTCAGTGCTCCCCCACACAGCCACCACTGTCAGTGCTCCCACCACACAGCCAGCACTGTCAGTGCTCCCACCACACAGCCAGCACTGTCAGCGCTCCCCCACACAGCCAGCACTGTCAGTGCTCACCCCACACAGCCAGCACTGTCAGTGCTCCCACCACACAGCCAGCACTGTCAGTGCTCCCACCACACAGCCAGCACTGTCAGTGCTCCCACCACACAGCCAGCACTGTCAGCGCTCCCCCACACAGCCAGCACTGTCGGTGCTCCCCCACACAGCCAGCATTGTCAGTGCTCCCACCACACAGCCAGCACTGTCAGTGTTCCCCACGCCCCAGACCCAGCTCCTGATTAGCTGAGAGGCTGTCAGTCAGCGCCAGGAGATACTGATAGGCTGAGAGACTGTCAGTCAGCCGCTGGAGCTCCTGACTGGCTGACGGGCTTTCAGTCAGTTTTATTTTCTCATTAATTTAATAATTGATGCAACCGGATATTTCACCGCGATCTAGATCTGCTCCCTGAACCTGGACTCAGTCACCACATAAATAAATGTGCTCCCACCGCACAGCCAGCACTGTCAGTGCCCCCCACACAGCCAGCACTGTCAGTGCTCACCCCACACAGCCAGCACTGTCAGTGCTCCCAACACACAGCCAGCACTGTCAGTGCTCCCCCCACACAGCCAGCACAGCCAGTGCTCCCACCACACAGCAAGCACTGCCAGTGCTCCCATCACACAGCAAGCACTGCCAGTGCTCCACCCACACAGCCAGCACTGTCAGTGCTCCGAACACACAGCCAGCACTGTCAGTGCTCCCACCACACAGCCAGCACTGTCAGTGCTCCCACCACACAGCCAGCACTGTCAGTGCTCCCACCCCACAGCCAGCACTGTCAGTGCTCCCCCACACAGCCAGCACTGTCAGTGCTCCCCCACAGAGCCAGCACTGTCAGTCCTCCACCCACATAGCCAGAACTGTCAGTGCTCCCATCACACAGCCAGCACTGTCAGTGCTCCACCACACAGCCAGCACTGTCAGTGCTCCCACCACAAATCCAGCACTGTCAGTGCTCCCCCACACAGCCAGCACTGTCAGTGCTCCCCTCACACAGCCAGCACTGCCCGTGCTCCCCCACACAGCCAGCACTGTCAGTGCTCCCCACAGAGCCAGCACTGTCAGAGTTCACCCCACACAGCCTGCACTGTCAGTCCTCCCCCCAAACAGCCAGCACTGTTAGTGCTCCCACCACACAGCCAGCACTGTCAGTGCCCCCCACACAGCCAGCACTGTCAGTGCTCCCCCCACACATTCAGCACTGTCAGTGCTCCCACCACACAGCCAGCACTGTCAGTGCTCCCACCACACAGCCAGCAGTGTCAGTGCTCCCCTACACAGCCAGCACTGCCAATGCTCCCCCACACAGCCAGCACTGTCAGTGCTCCCCCCACACAGCCAGCACTGTCAGTGCTCACCCCACACAGCCAGCACTGTCAGTGCTCCCCCACACAGCCAGCACTGTCTGTGCTCCCCCACACAGCCAGCACTGTCAGTGCTCCGCCCACACAGCCAGCACTGTCAGTGCTCCCCCACACAGCCAGCACTGTCAGTGCTCCCCCCACACAGCCAGGACTGTCAGTGCTCCCCCCACACAGCCAGCACTGCCAGTGCTCACCCCACACAGCCAGCACTGTCAGTGCTCCCACACACAGCCAGCACTGTCAGTGCTCCCCGCACACAGCCAGCACTGTCAGTGCTCCCACCACACAGCCAGCACTGTCAGTGCTCACCCCACACAGCCAGCACTGTCAGTGCTCCCCCACACAGCCAGCACTGTCAGTGCTCCCCCACACAGCCAGCACTGTCAGTGCTCCCCGACACAGCCAGCACTGTCAGTGCTCCCACCACACAACCAGCACTGTCAGTGCTCCCCACACAGCCTGCATTGTCAGTTCTCCCACCACACAGCCAGCACTGTCAGTGCTCCCCCCACACAGCCAGCACAGTCAGTGCTCCGCCACACAGCCAGCACTGTCAGTGCTCCCCCACAGAGCCAGCACTGTCAGTGCTCCCCACACAGCCAGCACTGTCAGTGCTCCCCCACACAGCCAGCACTGTCAGTGCTCCCCCACAGAGCCAGCACTGTCAGTGTTCCCACCACATAGCCAGTACTGTCAGTGCTCCCCCACACAGCCACCACTGTCAGTGCTCCCACCACACAGCCAGCACTGTCAGCGCTCCCACCACACAGCCAGCACTGTCAGCGCTCCCCCACACAGCCAGCACTGTCAGTGCTCCCACCACACAGCCAGCACTGTCAGTGCTCCCACCTCACAGCCAGCACTGTCAGCGCTCCCCCACACAGCCAGCACTGTCAGTGCTCCCCCACACAACAGCACTGTCAGTGCTCCCACCACACAGCCAGCACTGTCAGTGTTCCCCACGCCCCAGACCCAGCTCCTGATTGTCTGAGAGGCTGTCAGTCAGCGCCAGGAGATACTGATAGGCTGAGAGACTGTCAGTCAGCGGTTGGAACTCCTGATTGGCTGAGGGGCTTTCAGTCAGTTTTATTTTCTCATTAATTTAATAATTGATGCAACCGGATATTTCACCGCGATCTTGATCTGCTCCCTGAACCTGGACTCAGTCACCACATAAATAAATGTGCTCCCACCGCACAGCCAGCACTGTCAGTGCTCCCCACACAGCCAGCAATGTCAGTGCTCCCCCCACACAGCCAGCACTGCCAGTGCTCCCACCACACAGCCAGCACTGCCCGTGCTCCCACCACACAGCCAGCACTGTCAGTGCTCCCACCACACAGCCAGCACCGTCAGTGCTCCCCCACACAGCCAGCACTGTCAGTGCTCCCCCACACAGCCAGCCCTTCCAGTGATCCCCCCACACAGCCAGCACTGTCAGTGCTCCCCCCACAGAGCCAGCACTGTCAGTGCTCACCCCACACAGCCAGCACTGTCAGTACTCCCAACACACAGCCAGCACTGTCAGTGCTCCCCCCACACAGCCAGCACTGCCAGTGCTCCCACCACACAGCCAGCACTGCCAGTGCTCCCATCACACAGCAAGCACTGCCAGTGCTCCACCCACACAGCCAGCACTGTCAGTGCTCCCACCACACAGCTAGCACTGTCAGTGCTCCCACCACACAGCCAGCACTGTCAGTGCTCCCCACACAGCCAGCACTGTCAGTGCTCCCCCCACACAGCCAGCACTGCCAGTGCTCCCACCACACAGCCAGCACTGCCCGTGCTCCCACCACACAGCCAGCACTGTCAGTGCTCCCACCACACAGCCAGCACTGTCAGTGCTCCCCCACACAGCCAGCACTGTCAGTGCTCCCCCACACAGCCAGCCCTTCCAGTGATCCCCCCACACAGCCAGCACTGTCAGTGCTCCCCCCACACAGCCAGCACTGTCAGTGTTCACCCCACACAGCCAGCACTGTCAGTGCTCCCAACACACAGCCAGCACTGTCAGTGCTCCCCCCACACAGCCAGCACTGCCAGTGCTCCCACCACACAGCCAGCACTGCCAGTGCTCCCATCACACAGCAAGCACTGCCAGTGCTCCACCCACACAGCCAGCACTGCCAGTGCTCCGAACACACAGCCAGCACTGTCAGTGCTCCCACCACACAGCCAGCATTGTCAGTGCTCCCACCACACAGCCAGCACTGTCAGTGCTCCCATCCCACAGCCAGCACTGTCAGTGCTCACCCCACACAGCCAGCACTGTGAGTGCTCCCCACACAGCCAGCATTGTCAGTGCTCCCCGCACACAGCCAGCACTGTCAGTGCTCCCCACACAGCCAGCACTGTCAGTGCTCCCCCCACACAGCCAGCACTGTCAGTGCTCCCACCACACAGCCAGCACTGTCAGTGCTCCCCCCACACAACCAGCACTGTCAGTGCTCCCTTACACAGCCAGCACTGTCAGTGCTCCCCCACACAGCCTGCACTGTCAGTTCTCCCACCACACAGCCAGCACTGTCAGTGCTCCCCACACAGACAGCACTGTCAGTTCTCCCACCACACAGCCAGCACTGTCAGTGCTCCCCCCACACAGCCAGCACTGTCAGTGCTCCCACCACACAGCCAGCACTGTCAGTGCTCCCACCACACAGCCAGCACTGTCAGCGCTCCCCCAGACAGCCAGCAATGTCAGTGCTCCCCCACACAGCCAGCACTGCCAGTGCTCCCACCACACAGCCAGCACTGTCAGTGCTCCCACCACACAGCCAGCACTGTCAGCGCTCCCATCACACAGCCAGCACTGCCAGTGCTCCCACCACACAGCCAGCACTGTCAGTGCTCCCACCACACAAGCAGCACTGTCAGTGCCCCCCCACACAGCCAGCACTGTCAGTGCTCCCCCACACAGCCAGCACTGTCAGTGCTCCCCCCACACAGCCAGCACTGTCAGTGCTCTCACCACACACCCAGCACTGTCAGTGCTCCCCCACACAGCCAGCACTGTCAGTGCTCCCCCCACACAGCCAGCACAGTCAGTGCTCCCCCCCCCACACAGCCAGCACTGTCAGTGCTCCCCACGCCCCACACCCAGCTCCTGATTGGCTGAGAGGCTGTCAGTCAGCGCCAGGAGATACTGATTGGCTGAGAGACTGTCAGTCAGCGGTTGGAGCTCCTGATTGGCTGAGAGACTGCCAGTCGGCGGCTGGAGCTCCTGATTGGCTGAGAGACTGTCAGTCAGCGGCTGGAGCTCCTTATTGGCTGAGAGACTGTCAGTCAGTGGCTAGAGCTCCTGATTGGCTGAGATAGTTTCAGTCAGCGGCTGGAGCTCCTGATTGGCTGAGTGGCTGTTCATAGCGGCTGGAGCTCCTGATTGGCAGAGAGGCTGTCAGTCAGCGGCTGGAGCTCCTGATTGGCTGAGAGACTGTCACTCAGCGGCTGGAGCTCCTGATTGGCTGAGAGACTGTCAGTTAGCGGCTAGAGCTCCTGATTAGCTGAGAGGCTGTCAGTCAGCGGCTGGAGCTCCTGATTGGCTTAGAGGCTGTCAGTCAGCGGCTGGAGCTCCTGATTGGCTGAGAGGCTGTCAGTCAGCGGCTGGAGCTCCTGATTGGCTGAGAGGCTGTCAGTCAGCGGTTGGGGCTCCTGATTGGCTGAGAGGCTGTCAGTCAGCGGATGGAGCTCCTGATTGGCTGAGAGGCTGTCAGTCAGCGGTTGGGGCTCCTGATTGGCTGAGAGACTGTCAGTCAGCGGCTGGAGCTCCTGATTGGCTGAGATACTGTCAGTCAGCGGCTGGAGCTCCTGATTGGCTGAGAGGCTGTCAGTTAGCGGCTGGAGCTCCTGATTTGCTGAGAGGCTGTCAGTCAGCGGCTGGAGCTCCTGATTGGCTGAGAGACTGTCAGCCAGCGGCTGGAGCTCCTGATTGGCTGAGAGGCTGTCAGTCAGCGGCTGGAGCTCCTGATTGGCTGAGATGGTTTCAGTCAGCGGCTGGAGCTCCTGATTGGCTGAGAGGCTGTCAGTCAGCGGCTGGAGCTCCTGATTGGCTGAGAGACTGTCAGTCAGCGGGTGGAGCTCCTGATTGGCTGAGAGGTTTTCAGTCCGTTTTATTTTCTCATTAATTTAATAATTGATGTGACCGGATATTTCACCGCGACCTTGATCTGCTCCCTGAACCTGGACTGAGTCACCACATAAATAAATGTGTTTGTGCAGCAATTTAAATCCTGCAGCATCCATCCGACTTTTTGTAAATTATATTCCGGACGGGTGATGTAATATAATCCTCTCACATCCATATAGAAAAATTTAATAACAGACACGGTCCAGAGGAGGATGAACGTTCCGGAGATGCTGAAGAGTAAAATCATTGACTTCCTTCTGCTCTCCATCTCTGGGTCGCTGCGATTGTCTCCCTGACTCTGGGCCCTCAGTGCCTTCCGGACCCGACTGCTGAGTAAAATGTGTCTGACTGTCAGAGCGTTGGTCAACAGGATTGAGAAGAACGGCATCAATGGGGTTACAACCTGAGCAAACCAGAGATACCCACCCCATCCCGGGTCAGTGACGACGCTGCTCTTTGTGATGCAGAACCACTGGACATTGTCGATTATCCCCCCAGGTTCCAATGTAAAGTACAGAGGGATGTTTTTCACACAGAGCAGGAGGCCGCTTGTGGACAGAACCACAGCCGCAGTTTTCTCGGTGCAATATTTACTTTTCAGTTTCTGGCAGCGAATGGCCACAAATCGATCAAAGGAGAAAGTGAGGGTGAACCAGACAGAACAGTCCCTGGCTGCAGTCTGCAGGACAGAGTTAACACGACACACAGGGGTGAGGGACAGGAAATTCCAGGGGAAATAATAACCACTGATCATGTTCAGTATGGGGTTAGTGATAATAAACAGCAGATCATCCGTTGCCATGGCCACCAGGTAGCGAGTGGTGCAGGTAGAGAGGCCACACTTCCCCCGACACAGAATCGCAATTCCCAGTATATTAACTGTCAGAGAGAGAAAGGAGAGACGCGGGAAATTACTGGGTAATGAATCTCCCTGACTGAACCAGGACACAATTGCAGCATCAATATAATGGACAGTGGGTGGGTGGGGGTGTGGGGAGAGGAGTGGGCACAGAGATTAACATTGCAGAGAGGGGAGTAGGAAATGTAACTCCAGTGTTAAAGGTGGGGAATGGTGGGAAAGTGTGAATTGCAGCCCTGTCAGTTTGATGGCAGTGGTAGGAAAATGTTTATAATTCAGAGACCTTTGGGAGCGGTTACATTTCTCATTTAGTCTGATTTACAGGATTCACTCAGGCCGGCCAGGTTTCCCAAACCGGATACAAACATACCCGAGATTGTCATCCCAGCTCAATTATTGGACCACACCCCAGATTGGACCGTTCCCTGGACTGGATTTCTGATGGGGTTGGACCCCACTCCTGGTTTATTTGAATACTCCACGATCAATGGAAAAAAATTACACAAACGCGGGACCTTCCCACTTCATAACCATGGGAGGAATAGAAATATAGAATGTACAGTGCAAAAGGAGGCCATTCGGCCCATCGAGTCTGCACCGGCCCTTGGAAAGAGAAAACCAGTTCAGCCCACCCCATCCCCATAACCCAGTGACCCCATCAAAATTGTTTCGAAACTAAACACAATTTATCTTGGCCAATCCACCGAACCTGCACATCTTTGGACTGTGGGAGGAAACCAGAGCACCCGGAGGAAACCCACGCAGATACGGGGAGGATGTGCAAACTCCGCACAGACAGTGACCCAAGCCGGGAATCGAACCTTGGACCCTGGAGCTGTGAATCAACTGTGCCAACCACTGTGCTACCGTGCAGCCCAGCCTGTCCAGAATAGAGTCTGTCCAGTCTCCAGAACATCCCGAGGGGTCACCCCTCCCAGGTTTAGTCATTCATAAAGCACCCGCTCCCGGGAATCCCCCATTGCCATGTCTCGAACATCCCAACATCACTGTTCCCGGGAATCCATCCTCTACCTGTTTGGAAAGAATCCCTGCCAAGCTTTTCTCAGGAATATTCCCACTCCGGCATTGGACATTCCCCAGGGTTCACTTGGCCGGAATAGACTCTCTCCAGATTCGGACTCATTGCATTCGACAAAAAAGTAGGAACATTCCAAAACAAGAGCGTTAAGATGGAGGAGAAAGTTCCCAGAATAAAGTAGTTGAAATTAAAGTTACGTCCTGCGGGATGCAACATCCTAATTGGATGATGAGATGTTGCTCCTCCAGCTTGCGTTGGGCTTCACTGCATTCTGGCAGCAGGCCAAGGACAGACATGTGGGCCTGAGAGCAAGGTGCTGAGTTAACATGGCCACAACAGGAAGGCTGGGGCCATGCTGTGGGCTGAGTGAAGGTGTTCCTCAAAGCAGTCTCCCAGTCTGAGTTTAGTCTCCCCAATGCAGAGGAGACGGTATTGGCAGCAGCGAATACAGGAGAACAAACTGAAGGCACAGAAGTGAAACGCTGCTTCCCCAGAAAGGAGAGTTTGCTGCTGAGAACCGGGACACGGGAGGAGGGAAAGGGACAGTTGTTGCACCGTCTGTGATTGCAGGGGAAGGTGCTGGGGGAAGGGAAAGGGGTGTGGGGTGTGAGGGGGAAGTGGACAAGGGGGAGGGAGCGGTACCTGAGGAATGCAGAAATTGAGGGGAGTGGTTGGAGAGAGGTGAAGATGTGTTTGGTGGTGACATCATGCTGGAGTTGGCAGAGATGGAGGAGGATTTTCCTTTCAATGGGAAGGCTGATGGTGTGGAAAGTGAGGAGGGGAACCCTATCTTGTTTCCGGGAGGGAGGGGGATGTGTGAGGACAGAGGTGTGAGAAATGAATTGAACACGATTGAGAGCCCTGTTAACAAAGGAAGGTGGTGGGGACGGCCCGGTTAAGGAAAAGACAGACATGCCAGGGGGGCTACTTTCGAAGACGCCAGCATCAGATCAGAGGCGATGGAGGCGGAGAATGTGGGAGAATGAGATGCAGTCTTTACAGGAAGCAGGGTATGAGGATCTGAACACAACCCTCGTGTTGGGGAACGGAGGTGCAGAGGGATTGGACGTCCATCGTGAAGATTAGGCGGTTAGGGCCAGGGAAATGGACCTTGTTTATATGACATACGACACCAGAGGAATCAGGAACCATAACATCCCCACAGTGCAGAAGGAGGCCATTCGGCTCATTAAGTCTGTACCAAACCTCTGAAAGAGAACCTCAAACAAGCTCACTCCCCCGCCTATCTCATTAACCCCTTAATCTAACCTACACATCTTTTTGGACACTACGGAGTAATTTAGCGTGGCCAATCCACCTAACCTGCACATCTTTGGGCTATGGGAGGTAACCGGAGACCCGGAGGAAACCCACACAGTCAGGGAGAGAAAGTGCAGTCTCCACACAGATAGTCACCCAAGGTAGGAATTGATTTCGGGATCCTGCTGCTGTGAGGCAGCAGTGCAAACCACTGTGTCACTGTGACACCAATGTCTTTGGGAAGGGCAGAACAGGGTAAAGCGGATGGAATCAAGATGGGAAGAAATGATCTTGGTGGGGCTGGAACAGGCCGAAATAATGGGTGCACTGGGACTTCCCTGTTTGTGGATTTTGGGAAGGAGGTAGAAGCGGGAGGTTGATGCAGGATGTGTGGGATTGTGGGACTCTGATCTCTGAGACTGTGGACAGAAGATATCCAGAGTCAACGAGGTCAGTAAAAGCCCTGGAAACAATATCATGATGTTTGGTGGTGTGCTGCTGGTCCAGGGGGAGGTACCAGGATGGGCCTGAGAGCGGACGGTCAGCCTCTGTGAGGAAGTGGTCAGTACACCAGACAATAATGACACCACCCTTGTGAGCAGCTTAGATCACCAGGCCAGGGTTGGATATTCGATAGCGGATTGGAGCAAGTTTAGAGTGAGTCAGGATAGAGTTGGTGAGAGGCACAGAGAAATTGAGACGGTCGATGTCGCACTGACAGATCTCAATGAAAAGATCAAGAGCTGATAGGAGGCCAGAGGGTGGGGTCCAGGTAGAGGGAGATCACTGGAGGCGGATGGATTTCACAACAAATATTCATAAAATAGACAGTGAGAAACAGCAGAGACAATATTATCTATTCACTGATCACCATCAGAATAATTACCAAAGAATTGAGAAGCAGAAGTCGGCCTCTGTTATTCTTCAATTTAGAAGAGAATATAATCAAATCTTCCAGTCACAATGTCAACAGTTGGAAGCATTGAATTAGAAGTCTGAGTTGAAAGAAATCCAGTAACACAGAGTACACTAAATAGCCGGCACATATTCCAAAGTCAACATTCTTCCTGACACATTTCATCCAATTATTTCAATAACTACCAGAAATAATAGATCTGAGTAATATGATGGATGTTAAACAATTTGATTTTCTAAAGGCCGTCAGTAAGATCCGACATAACAGACTGATGGGTAATCTCAGAGCCAGTGGAGTTAGGGGACACAGCAGCAGGATGGACACATGCTAGCGACACACACAGAAAACAGGGAGAGGAGTTAAAGGGATTTAGGCTGATTGGTGGAAGGTGGGAAGTGGTGTTCCACAAGGATCAGCACTGGGATCACTCTCCTTCACCATTCCCATCAACAATATGGGATCGGGAAGCAGAATGATAATTACATAATTTACAGACAAAATCAAATTGGGAGTGATAGTGAATACAGAGGCAGAATACAACTAATTACAGGCACACATCATCATTCATTATAAATTTTCAAATTGGGTATTTCGATGGGACATTAATGTCCCGACAGATCAGTGCCCGCTGCTACATTTTGTTCAGAACAATAAGTCCCCCAATCGCTCCTTGGAAAACAAGTGTGTGAATGGACTGGAGGGGTTTCTGGCTTCAGGTGAATAGATTCACAAATCGTGTGAAGCAGAAAGACAGTTTAAAAACACCCATAAAAATTGATCAAACTTGTGAGTTAATTTCAGGATGAATAGGAATGAGAAAATATCACAAAACCTATTGGAATGCTGCACTGCTGTGGGTTTACTGAAACATTAGAGTGTGGGTGATATCTGTTCCTGTTAGAGAAGGTCAATAGAAAACAGAGATAGAGGCATTTCACTTCATACAATAAATATCAAACATCTTCAAAACACAGCCAAACTCTTCCTGTTTTCAACCTATTCCAAAGTTAAAACACACAGAGAGAACTCCACAGAATGGAGCGACCCCTCACCAATAAAATACATCATTTCAAAATAGAACCAACTAATGTCAGTCCAGTTACTGGCCCACATACAGTACAATTCTACACGGACACATAGTTCCAGTAATAGATAGATAATTGGATCAGATATTCCACTCTGATAGTGACCCACAGTCAGTACAATTCTACACTGACAGACATTTCCAGTAATCCTTCTTCACTGCTGTCAGATATTCCACTCTGGTGTGGGACCCACAGTCAGTACAATTCCACACTGACAGATACTTCCAGTAATCCTTGTTCACCGCTGTCAGATATTCCACTCTGGTGTGGGACCCACAGTCAGTACAATTCTGCACTGACAGATACTTCCAGTAATCCTTGTTCACTGCTGTCAGATATTCCACTCTGGCGTGGGACCCACAGTCAGTACAATTCTGCACTGACAGATACTTCCAGTAATCCTTGTTCACCGCTGTCAGATATTCCACTCTGATAGTGACCCACAGTCAGCACAATTCTACACTGACAGTGCCCGCAGTCAGTGTGATTTAATTCTTTCTCCTCCTAAACCTCCCTTCAGAGAGATTGCCTTTACTGGCATCCAATCTAACATTATACAAGATTCCACTCAATATAATAACTTCACCGGTCAGAGATCTAGTGAGTTACAAACAGAGGTTTATTGTGAGTTGATGAAAGGGATTCAAACCATTGACATGCTTAAAGACATTTGACAATGATATCGTTGACCAGGTGTCGATATAACAGTGAGCACGAGATCAGGATCAGATATTTTCAGTCCCAGTTTAAAATCAGAGAGCCGCTCACACACAGATTTACACAACTTCAATGGTGATGGTCACTTACCAGGAATACCGACAATAGCCAGGATTGGGTAGAATACTTTCTCAGCAATATCAATTGGATAAAGCATTTTCAGTGTGAAGTGATGTGTCCCTTCCTGCGATTGGCAATCTCTCTGTCTAAAACTCTGAGGTTATATATTCTCCAAGCTTTTAATTAATACCCTGTGGAACCACCTCAGGGATATTGAGGTTGTGACATCGTTTAACTTATTTTTCAAGATGTGAACAAACAGATTACGATATTGTGTTCAGTGAAAGCAAATATTATTTTTGTGAGTGAGTGACCTCTTTGCAAACACTGGACGGTGTTGATCACATTGTTCAACTAACATTAACAGAAAGGATGCTGTCCACTCAGACACCATCAGTCCCATCTCTACATCTCACATTGTTTCAGTGATATCCCTCACTCCACTGTGACCATTCAGTGATCCAGCTCCAATTGTCAGTGTGTTTCTCTGGGTGGGTCCACTGCACTCTGGGGTGTAGCTGCCCCTGTAACTCTGCCCATTCAGTGATTCAGTTCCAATTGTCAGTGTGTTTCTCTGGGTGGGTCCACTGAACTCTGGGGTGTAGCTCCCTCTGTAACTGTGACCATTCAGTGATTCAGTTCCAATTGTCAGTGTGTTTCTCTGGGTGGTTCCACTGCACTCTGGGGTGCAGCTGCCTCCGTAACTGTGACTATTCAGTGATTCAGTTCCAATTGTCAGTGTGTTTCTCTGGGTGGGCCCACTGCACTCTGGGGTGTAGCTGTCTCTGTAACTGTGACCATTCCTTTATTTTATTTCAGTAGTTTCTGTTTGAGCATAAGTAGAACATTTCAATGTCTCCAAATTCTGGAACTATTTAAAGTGCAAAGTATGTGATCCCATATCTAAATCTGATTCAGCCCCTCAAACTAAGAAAATATTTAGAATCATTGGAACCTCAGAAAACTCAGAGGCTGCAGCAGCAACAAACTCATCACCTCAGAGAGCAGCATTAATACATAGTCAGCAGTGAAAACTAACACCCCGTCTCTAACTGACACCGGCCTCCATCTGATACACACACTTCAACTGGGAGAGAGGCGGGGTGAGATGTGGAGGAAGAGAGAACTGGTCTGTGAGATGTGCTGATAGAAGACAGGGTGAGAGAGAAAGAGGGTGTGAGGAGAGATATTGGGAGAGAAAGAGGGTGGAGAAATAAAGGATAAAACAGGAGAAAGAGGTGGATTGTCTGAGAGAAAGGGAAGCAGAGAGTGGAGAGGCTGAGTGGCTGAGGGAGGCAGATTGGGTGAGAAGGATGGTGTATTAAATACTCACATAATCTTAGACATAAGTACAGGAGAGAGCGACTGAGTGACTGAGGGAGCGGGAGAGGGAAAGATTGTGAGGGAAAGTGTGAGAGAGGGAAAGAGAGCGAGAGAAAGTGTGATAGAGGGAAAGAGTGTGAGAGAAAGTGTGAGAGAGGGAAAGAGAGTGAGCGAAAGTGTAATAGAGGGAAAGAGTGTGAGAGAAAGTGTGAGAGAGGGAAAGAGTGTGAGAGAAAGTGTGAGAGAGGGAAAGAGAGTCAGAGAAAGTATGAGAGAGGGAAAGTGTGAGAGAAAGTGTGAGAGACGGAAAGTGTGAGAGAGGGAAGGAGTATGAGAGAAAGTGTGAGAGAGAGAAAGAGTTTACGACAAAGTGTGAGAGATTGAAAGAGAGTCAGAGAAATTGAGAGAGAGGGAAAGAGAGAAGAAGTGTGAGAGAGGGAAAGAATGAGAGAGAATGTGTGAGAGAGAGAGGAAGAGTGTGAGGGAAATTGTGAGAGAGGGAAAGAGAGTGAGAGAACTTGAGGGAGGGAATGAGAGTGAGAAAAAGTGTGAGAGAGGGAAAGTGTGAGAGAGGGAAAGATTGAGAGAGAAATTGTGAGAGAGAGAAAGAGAGTGAGAGAAATTGTGAGAGAGGGAAAGAGAGTGAGAAAAATTGTGAGAGAGGGAGAGAGAGTAAGAGAAATTGTGAGAGAGGGAAAGAATGTGAGAGAAATTGTGAGAGAGGGGAAGAGTGTGAGAGAAATTGTGAGAGAGGGATAGAGAGTGAGAGAAAGTGTGAGAGAGGGAAAGAGTGTGAGAGAAAGTGTCATTGAGGGAATTTTGTGAGAGGGAGGGAGGCATGGTGGGAGAGAGATATAGGGATAGAGAGAGAGAGGGACAGAGTGTGAAAGTGTCTAACGGAGATGTGAGAGAGGGAGGGAGGGAGGCATGGAGCAGAGAGAGAGAGGGAGGGGGAGAGTGAGAGAGAAGGACAGAATGTGAGAGAGAGGTAAGTGTGAGGCAAGGGAAATCTGCTAGAGAGTGTGGGAGAGTGGGAGTGAGTATCAATGAAGAAGAAAGTATGTGAGAGGCAGGAATTTGAGAGAGGGAGTGTGAGAGATGGAGGGATTGTGAGAGATGGAGGGTGAGAGAGGGAGAGAGTGTGAGGAAGGGAGAGTGAGTGAGACAGGTAGATTGTGTTAGACAGGGAGAGAGTGTGAGAGAGGCAGAGAGTCTGAGAGGGAGACAAAGTGGGAGACAGTGGGAGAGAGGGAGGGTGACTGAGGTAGAGAATGTGTCAGAGGGAGAGAATGTGAGGGGGAGAGCGTGAGAGAGGGTGAGAGTGCTAGAGAGGGAGGGAGTACAAAAGAGAGAATGCGAAAGGGGATCGGGGGAGAGAGGGGGAGAGAGGGAGAAAGTGTGAGAAAGGGCGGGTGAGAGAGGGAGGGTGAGAGAGTGTGAGAGAGTGAGACACTGTGAGAGAGGGAGGGAGTGTGAGAGAGGGAGAGAGTGTGAGAGAGGGAGAGAGTGTGAGAGAGGGAGAGAGTGTGGGAGAGGGCGAGAGTGTGAGAGAGGGAAAGAGGGTGAGAGAGGGAGAGAGGGTGAGAGAGGGAGACAGTGTGGGAGAGGGAGAGAGTGTGAGAGAGGGAGGGAGTGTGAGAGTGGGAGGCAGTGTGGGAGAGCGAGAGAGTGTGAGAGTGGGAGGGATTGTTGAGAGGGAGAGAGTGTGAGCGAGGGAGTGAGTGTGAGAGAGGGAGACAGTGTGGGAGAGGGAGAGAGTGTGAGAGAGGGAGAGAGTGAGAGAGTGGGAGGCAGTGTGGGAGAGGGAGAGAGTGTGAGAGTGGGAGGGATTGTTGAGAGGGAGAGAGTGTGAGCGAGGGAGAGAGTGTGAGAGAGGGAGACAGTGTGGGAGAGGGAGAGACTGTGAGAGAGGGAGAGAGTGTGAGAGTGGGAGGTAGTGTGGGAGAGGAAGAGAGTGTGAGAGAGGGACAGAGTGTGAGAGAGGGAGACAGTGTGGGAGAGGGAGAGAGTGTCAGAGACGGAGACAGTGTGAGAGAGGGAGAGAGTGTGAGAGTGGGAGGGATTGTTGAGAGGGAGAGAGAGGGAGCGAGGGAGAGAGTGTGAGAGAGGGAGAGAGTCTGGAAGAGTGGGTGACAGTGTGGGAGAGGGAGAGAGTGTGTGAGTGGGTGACAGTGTGGGAGAGGGAGAGAGTGTGAGAGTGGGAGGCAGTGTGGGAGAGGGAGAGAGTGTGAAAGTGGGAGGCAGTGTGGGAGAGGGAGAGAGTGTGAGAGTGGGTGACAGTGTGGGAGAGGGAGGGAGTGTGAGAGTGGGAGGTAGTGTGGGAGAGGGAGACAGTGCGAGAGTGGGTGACAGTGTGGGAGAGGGAGAGAGTGTGAGAGAGGGAGAGAGTGAGACACTGTGAGAGAGGAAGGGAGTGTGGGAGAGAGAGAGAGAGTGAGAGAGGGAGAAAGTGTGGGAGGGGGATAGAGTGTGCGAGAGGGAGGGATTGTTGAGAGGGAGAGAGTGTGAGAGAGGGAGAGAGTGTGAGAGAGGGAGAGAGTGTGAGCGAGGGAGGGAGTGTGAGAGAGGGAGAGAGTGAGAGAGTGGGTGACAGTATGGGAGAGGGAGAGAGTGTGAGAGAGGGAGAGAGTGTGAGAGAGGGAGAGAGTGTGAGAGTGGGTGACAGTATGGGAGAGGGAGAGAGTGTGAGAGTGGGAGGGATTGTTGAGAGGGAGAGAGTGTGAGAGAGAGTGTGAGAGTGGGAGACAGTGTGGGAGAGGGAGAGAATGTGAGAGAGGGAGGGATTGTTGAGAGGGAGAGAGTGTGAGCGCGGGAGAGAGCGTGAGAGTGGGTGACAGTGTGGGAGAGAAAGAGAGTGTGAGAGAGGGAGACAGTGTGAGAGAGGGAGAGAGTGTGAGAGAGGGAGGCAGTGTGGGAGAGGGAGAGAGTGTGAGAGTGGGTGACAGTGTGGGAGAGGGAGACAGTGTGAGAGTGGGAGGGATTGTTGAGAGGGAGAGTGTGAGAGCGAGGGAGAGAGTGAGAGAGGGATAGTGTGAGAGAGTGAGGGTGAGGAGGGAGAGAGTGCAAGGGAGAGATAGAGTGTGAGGGAGTGCTCTTGGAGATACAAAGAACAAAGAACAAAGAAATGTACAGCACAGGAACAGGCCCTCCAAGCCCGTGCCGACCATGCTGCCCGACTAAACTACAATCTTCTACACTTCCGGGCTCCGTATCCCTCTATTCCCATGCTATTCATGTTTTTGTCAAGATGCCCCTTAAATGTCACTATCGTAAAGATATGTGGAACTGGGTATCAGGGGGAAACGCAATCCGGATTCATACATTTGCTGAGGAAACAAACTTGTTCCTAAGTTATAAAATCAGATCAGAAGTAAATGTCCTCCATGCAGTATTGTGCAGAGCTGGAATAGAACTTGTCTTTCCCCAGTCAGAGGCCAGAAAGCAAACACGTGGCACAGCCGCTTTTAAAAATAATTGTAAAGCAACCTGAAAAAAGATAGACCTCCCTCTAATGATTAAATGTGCGTCTGCTTTTATTGGGAGCAACACAGATGTTTTCAATATTAAAGCACAGACAGCGCCCAGGGTCAGACAGATTGGAACTTACAATGAAGTTGATGCTGTGAAGTAAGCAGTGAGCTAAAGCGGACGCTGGGTTCGCACATGGAAACAGTGAATAGAAAGGATTACAGTGAGAATACTCGCGGTGCGGGGGAACTTGGAGGGAACCTGCAGGTGTTGGTCCCATCATCTCCCAGCCAGACCACATCCAAAGCCTTTAAAATGCGTGAAGTCCCGAAGGAGGACATTCATTCCTGGGGCTGGTTTAGCACACTGGGATAAATCGCTGGCTTTTAAAGCAGACCAAGGCAGGCCAGCAGCACGGTTCAATTCCTGTACCAGCCTCTCCGAACAGGCGCCGGAATGTGGCGACTAGGGGCTTTTCACAGTAACTTCATTTGAAGCCTACTTGTGACAATAAGCGATTTTCATTTCATTTCATTCCATTTCATTTCATTCGGTTCATTCGACCTCAGCGGCTCTGTAGATGAGCAGATGATTCAATCCCACTGCACCGCCCTTTCCCTGGAGACGTACATTTGATTTCTGTCACTCCTACCATTCCCTGTGAAACCACTGTTGTATCTGCCGGCACCAGTGTCCCAGGCCGTGCAGACCAGAACAGAACCACTCGCTGTGTGAATCGTTTAGAAGCAGTTTTCCCTTCGGGATGATTGGATCGGCTGGGGCTGGGTTATTGGGAATAAAAGACGATGATGTGAGATTCGTTCCACACATTTAAGATGATAAAGTTTTGGATAATCTGGATGTAAATGAACTGTTTCCATGAACAATATAAATATCTGTGGGAAAGATGTAACTGAAATATATCATCATGCAGCTACATTCATCAGGAGTATTGCAGAGCCGGAGCTGATAACAAATGACAACATGGGGAGACCACACGGTCACTCACACCTCCTCCACCATTCAATTTAATCACTGCTCAGCTTCTGCCTCAATGTCATTTCCCGCTTGTTCCTCAGGTCCTTTCATTACCTCATTTTCTGTAAGAATAATGGAGGCTGACACCCAAAGCCATATTTCAAACCGAGTTGGACATTTACGGCCGTAAGACCATAAGACACAGGAGCAGAACTTGGTCACTCGGCCCAGCGAGTCTGCTCCGCCAGTCAATCATGGCTGATATGTTTCTCACCCTCATTCTCCTACCTTCTCACCTTCTCCCCATAACCCCTGATCTCCTTATTTAGCAAGAACCTATCTGTCTCTGTCTTAAAGACACTCAGTGATTTGGCCTCCACAGCCTTCTGTGACAGAGAGTTCCACAGATTCAGTACCGTCTGGCTGAATAAATTCCTCCACATCTCTGTTTTAAAGGATCGTGCCGGCGTGGGTGAGGTAAGTACTGCTTAACAACTTCCTTACCTTGCAGGTCAGCTGTTAGTTCGGGAGAGAGAGAGCCGGGACCTTGGAAACAGCGCGGGAGTTTGAAAAAGCGCGGGAGCTGCGAGGCAGAGGGGACAGTTTAAAAGGTCGCGGCCTTGGTGAGGTAAGTACTGATTAATCACTTCCTTACCTTGCAGGTCAGCTGTTAGTTTCGGGAGATCAGTTTTGGGAGCAGGCCTATTGGCTGACTGTAAATCAGGAAGGATACAAAGGGTGTGGTTGAAGTGCCTTTAGAAACAGTGCTGGAGGCAAACAGAGTGTATCTGAGTTTGGGTAAGGCTGAGTTCGGGAAAGAGGGGAGTGAGGGCTGTGTTTTTTTTGGAGTTCGGTGTTTGGGGTTAAGTTTCCCCCCCCCCCCCCCCTCAAAAAAAAAAAAAATCCAATTAATTAAGTAAATTAATTAACTAGTTAAGGGAATTTGGTGCTCATCTTAAGGAGGTACAGAGAAGCAGACCTGTGAGGGAGTCTCGGGAGCAATTACATCACAGCCAGCAGGTAAGTGATTGGCTTGTGACTGGTAAGTGATTTCTCTCTCTTTGACTTTCTCTTAGCTGTGTAGTGTAGTTCAAATTTAACTTCAGGTTTAAGTCATGGCAGGAGAGCTCAGACCTGTGTCATGCTCCTCTTGTGAGATGTGGCAAGTCAGGGACCCTTCTGGTGTCCCTGATTCCTTCATCTGCAAGAAGTGTGTCCAACTGCAGCTCCTGTTAGACCGCTTGACGGCTCTGGAGCTGCGGATGGACTCACTTTGGAGCATCCGCGATGCTGAGGAAGTTGTGGATAGCACATTCAGTGAGTTGGTCACACCGCAGATTAAAGTTACTGAGGCAGATAGGGAATGGGTGACCAACAGACAGAGGAAGAGTAGGAAGGCAGTGCAGGGATCCCCTGCGGCCATCTCCCTCCAAAACAGATTTACCGTTTTGGAAACTGTTGGGGGAGATGGCTCACCAGGGGAAGGCAGCAGCAGCCAGGTTCATGGCACCGTGGCTGGCTCTGCTGCACAGAAGGGCGGGAAAAAGAGTGGCAGAGCTATAGTGATAGGGGATTCAATTGTAAGGGGAATAGACAGGCGTTTCTGTGGACGCAAACGAGAATCCAGGATTGTATGTTGCCTCCCTGGTGCAAGGGTCATGGTTGTCTCGGAGCGGCTGCAGGACATTCTGGGGGGGGGAGGGTGAACAGCCAGCTGTCGTGGTGCATATAGGCACCAACGATATAGGTAAAAAACGGGATGAGGTCCTACAAGCTGAATTTAAGGAGTTAGGAGTTAAACTAAAAAGTAGGACCTCAAAGGTAATAATCTCAGGATTGCTACCAGTGCCACGTGATAGTCAGAGTAGGAATGACAGGATAGCTAGGGTGAATACGTGGCTTGAGGGATGGTGCAAGAGGGAGGGTTTCAAATTCCTGGGACATTGGGACCGGTTCTGGGGGAGGTGGGACCTGTACAAATCGGACGGTCTGCATCTGGGTGGGACCGGAACCAATGTTCTCGGGGGTGTGTTTGCCAGTGCAGTTGGGGAGGGTTTAAACTAATGTGGCAGGGGGATGGGAACCGATGTAGGAAGTCAGTGGGGACGGAAACAAAAGGCAGGAAGGGAGAGTGTGTAAAGCGTGACCCGAGAAAGCAGGGCAGAGAGCAAGGATGGTCTACATTAAACTGCATTTATTTCAATGCAAGGGGCCTGATGGGCAAAGCGGATGAACTCAGGGCATGGACGGGCACATGGGACTGGGATATTATAGCTATGACTGAAACATGGCTAAGGGAGGGGCAGGACTGGCAGCTCAATGTTCCGGGGTACAGACGCTATAGAAAGGATAGAACAGGAGGTAAGAGAGGAGGGGGAGTGGCGTTTTTGATTAGGGAGAACATCACGGCAGTACTTAGAGGGGATATATCCGAGGGTTCGCCCACTGAGTCTATATGGGTGGAACTGAAAAATAAGAAGGGAGAGATCACCTTGGTAGGACTGTACTCCAGGCCCCCAAATAGTCAGCGGGAAATTGAGGAGCAAATATGTAAGGAGATTACAGATAGCTGCAAGAATAATAGGGTGGTAGTAGTAGGGGACTTTAACTTTCCCAACATTGACTGGGACAGCCAGAGCATTAGGGGCTTGGATGGAGGGAAATTTGTTGAGTGTATTCAGGAGGAATTTCTCATTCAGTATGTGGATGGACCGACTAGAGATGGGGCAAAACTTGACCTCGTTTTGGGAAATAAGGAAGGGCAAGTGACAGAAGTGTTAGTGAGGGATCACTTTGGGACAAGTGACCATAACTCCATTAGTTTTAAGATAGCTATGGAGAATGGTAGGTCTGGCCCAAGAGTTAAAATTCTTAATTGGGGCAAGGCCAATTTTGATGGTATCAGACAGGAACTTGCAGAGGTAGATTGGGGGAGACTGTTGGCAGGCAAAGGGACGGCTGGTAAATGGGAGGCTTTTAAAAATGTGTTAACCAGGGTGCAGGGTAAGCACATTCCCTTTAGAGTGAAGGGTAAGGCTGGTAGAAGTAGGGAACCCTGGATGACTCGAGATATTGAGACTCTGGTCAAAAAGAAGAAGGAGGCATATGACGTACATAAGCAACTGGGATCAAGTGGATCCCTTGAAGAGTATAGAGATTGTCGAAATAGAGTTAAGAGGGAAATCAGGAGGGCAAAAAGGGGACATGAAATTGCTTTGGCAAATAATGCTAGGGAGAATCCAAAGAGATTCTACAAATACATAAAGGGGAAAAGAGTAACTAGGGACAGAGTAGGGCCTCTTAAGGATTAACAAGGGCATCTATGTGCAGAGCCACAAGAGTTGGGTGAGATCCTGAATGAATATTTCTCATCGGTATTCACGGTGGAGAAAGGCATGGATGTTAGGAAACTAGGGGAAATAAATAGTAATGTCTTGAGAAGTGTGCATATTACAGAGGAGGAGGTGCTGGAAGTCTTAAAGCGCATCAAGGTAGATAAATCCCCGGGACCTGATGAAATGTATCCCAGGGTGTTGTGGGAGGCTAGGGAGGAAATTGCGGGTCCCCTAACAGAGATATTTGAATCATCGGCAGCCACAGGTGAGGTGCCTGAAGATTGGAGAGTGGCGAATGTTGTGCCCTTGTTTAAGAAGGGCAGCAGGGAAAAGCCTGGGAACTACAGACCGGTGAGCCTAACGTCTGTAGTAGGTAAGTTGCTTGAAGGTATTCTGAGAGACAGGATCTACCAGCATTTAGAGAGGCAAGGACTGATTCGGGGCAATCAGCATAGCTTTGTGCGTGGAAAATCATGTCTCACAAATTTGATTGAGTTTTTTGAGGGGGTGACCAAGAAGGTAGATGAGGGCAGTGCAGTAGACGTTGTCTACATGGATTTTAGCAAAGCCTGTGACAAGGTACCGCATGGTAGGTTGTTGCAGAAGGTTAAAGCTCACGGGATCCAGGGTGAGATTGCCAATTGGATTCAAAATTGTCTGGACGACAGAAGGCAGAGGGTGGTTGTAGAGGGTTGTTTTTCAAACTGGAGGCCTGTGACCAGTGGTGTGCTTCAGGGATCGGTGCTGGGTCCACTGTTATTTGTGATTTATATTAATGATTTGGATGAGAATTTAGGAGGCATGGTTAGTAAGTTTGCAGATGACACCAAGATTGGTGGCACAGTGGTTAGTGAAGAAGGTTATCTAGGATTGCAACGGGATCTTGATCAATTAGGCCAGTGGGCCGACGAATGGCAGATGGAGTTTAATTTAGATAAATGTGAGGTGATGCATTTTGGCAGATCGAATCAGGCCAGGACCTACTCAGTTAATGGTATGGCGTTGGGGAGAGTTATAGAACAAAGAGATCTAGGAGTACAGGTTCATAGCTCCTTGAAGGTGGAGTCGCAGGTGGACAGGGTGGTGAAGAAGGCATTCGGCATGCTTGGTTTCATTGGTCAGAACATTGAATACAGGAGTTGGGACGTCTTGTTGAAGTTGTACAAGACACTGGTACGGCCACACTTGGAATACTGTGTGCAGTTCTGTTCACCCTATTATAGGAAGGATATTATTAAACTGGAAAGAGTGCAGAAAGGATTTACTAGGATGTTGCCGGGACTTGATGGTTTGAGTTATAAGGAGTAGGTGTACGAGGCAAGTTTTTTACGCAGAGGGTAGTGGGTGCCTGGAACTCGCTACCGGAGGAGGTAGTGGAAGCAGGGACGATAGGGACATTTAAGGGGCATCTTGACAAATATATGAATAGGATGGGAATAGAAGGATACGGACCCAGGAAGTGTAGAAGATTGTAGTTTAGTCAGGCAGCATGGTCGGCACGGGCTTGGAGGGCCGAAGGGCCTGTTCCTGTGCTGTACATTTCTTTGTTCTTTGTTCTTTTTGAGAGGCTGGATAGACTGGGACTTTTTTCCTTGGAGCGTGATCTTATAGAGGTCTATAAAATAATGAGGGGCAGAGATAAGGTAGATAGTCAACGTCTTTTCCCAAAGGTAGGGGAGTCTAAAACTAGAGGGCATAGGTTTAAGGTGAGAGGGGAGAGATTCAGAAGGGCCCAGAGGGGCAATTTCTTCACTCAGAGGGTAGTGAGTGTCTGGAATGGGCTGCCAGAGGTAGTAGTAGAGGCGGGTACAATTGTGTCTTTTAAAAAACATTTAGATAGTTACATGGGTAAGATGGGTTAGAGGGTTATGGGCCAAGTGCGGGCAACTGGAACTAGCTTAATGGTAAAAACTGGGCGGCATGGACTGGTTGGGCCGAAGGGCCTGTTTCCATGCTGTAAACTTCTATGATTCTATGATTCTATGTACAATGTCAATTAGTATTCTGAAGCATTTTGATTAAATCAGCCCTGAGACTGAATTCCAGTGTTTCAGAGTAAAGCTTCATCTACACTGCCCATCAAACACTCACAACCCAAATACTGTCTGGGATTAAATACAGAGTCAAAATCCCTCTGTCCTGTCCAAGAAATTTTTCATTGCAGATAGTTACTTTTATTTTTTGTAAAAGCAGAACTTAAATTGCACCGAATCCCAGGGTGGACTCTTGTTTATTTCAGCCCTTCACATTTAAACGTGAAGTTTAAGCTCCGATTACAGGTGTCTGCTTATCTCTGTCTGTATATTCAATGTTCCTGTAGCTTATTCACTTGTCTGAAGTATTTGAATAATAGGCCTTAGTTAATCAATCCTTTCTCACAGCACATGGAAGTTGTGAATCTTCAAGGCTCTCAGTCTAATGTAGTTAAAAAAACAACTGCTTCCTTTGATCCTCAATCCATTTCCCAACCCTAAATAGATCTCACACATTTCCACAATGCAGGAATATCTCCATCAAAACTTCTAATCAGTTCCCCATACACTTGTTAAACTTGCCTGTGTGAAGTAAATTCCACTGACAGATTCCGAAAGCTGCACAGAGCAATGACGGGTTATTTTAAACTTTGAAACGGAACTATTTTAACTTGTGCATCAGTCCCATTAAACAGAAATGTTGTCCCTGTGGGCTGACAGTCTCTCAGCAAGATTGAAACATTGAGGGACCCCGCGTCCTGCATTTGACAACATTTGTGGCACTTCCACAATCTACGAGACATTGCTGTCTGTATTGTGTGAATCCAGCTGTGAAATATCTGTCCAGTTTAAACTTCCACTGTTTCCTCCTTCTCATCATTGATAAAGATCACGGTTTGATCACCCCTCTGCCTGAGGTGGGACTGTGACCATCCAGGGCTGCAGGCTCGGCCTCCTGTCCTCCCACCCCTCTGCCTGAGGTGGGACTGGGACCATCCAGGGCTGCAGGCCCGGCCTCCTGTCCTCCCACCCCTCTGCCTGAGGTGGGAGTGGGACCATCCAGGGCTGCAGGCCCAGCCTCCTGTCCTCCCACCCTCTGCCTGAGGTGGGAGTGGGACCATCCAGGGCTGCAGGCCCAGCATCCTGTCCTCCCACCCCTCTGCCTGAGGTGGGAGTGTGACCATCCAGGACTGCGGACCCTGTCCTCCCACCCCTCTGCCTGAGGTGGGAGTGGGACCATCCAGGCTGCAGGCCCGGCCTCCTGTCCTCACACCCCTCTGCCTGAGGTGGGAGTGGGACCATCCAGGACTGCGGACCCTGTCCTCCCACCCCTCTGGCTGAGGTGGGAGTGGGACCATCCAGGGCTGCAGGCCCGGCCACCTGTCCCCCCACCCCTCTGCCTGAGGTGGGAGTGGGACCATTCTGGGCTGCAGGCCCGGCTTCCTGTCCCCCCACCCCTCTGCCTGAGGTGGGAGTGGGACTATCCAGGGCTGCAGGCCCAGCCTCCTGTCCTCCCACCCCTCTGCCTGAGGTGGGAGTGGGACCATCCAGGACTGCGGACCCTGTCCTCCCACCCCTCTGCCTGAGGTGGGAGTGGGACCATCCAGGGCTGCATGCCCGGCCTCCTGTCCTCCCACCCCTCTGCCTGAGGTGGGAGTGGGACCATCCAGGGCTGCAGGCCCAGTCTCCTGCCCTCCCACCCCTCTGCCTGAGGTGGGAGTGGGACCATCCAGGGCTGCATGCCCGGCCTCCTGTCCTCCCACCCCTCTGCCTGAGGTGGGACTGGGACCATCCAGTGCTGCAGGCCCGGCCTCCTGTCCTCCCACCCCTCTGCCTGAGGTGGGAGTGGGACCACCTGGGGCTGCAGCGAGAGACTTTGTTTTGGGCTCAGGCAGGGCTGAAGAGTGCCGTCCGGCCGCTTTGCCACCTGCGGGGGTGTGGGGCAGCTTTGGACATTACTTTAGGCCCCTCCAGAGCTGAAGGACGCTGCCCCGCTCTGCTATTGCCCTGCGGCGCCTTCCCTTGTGGCCCCTGCATTTAGGCTGCCACCTCCCCTGTCCTTTGCCTTTTTACACGGGCGGCTGGTACCAGGGGTGGGCATGGCCAGCACCTTGGGGGCATCCTCCACTCTGCCAATCACCAAACTAATCCCACTGCCCCGCTCTCTCCCCATAGCCCTGTATCAATCCCAAACTAATCCCACGGCCCCGCTCTCTCCCCATAGCCCTGTATCAATCATCAAACTAATCTCACTGCCCCACTGTCTCCCCATAGCCCTGTATCAATCCCCAAACTAATCCCACTGCCACACTCTCACCCCATAGCCCTGTATCAATCCCAAACTAATCCCACAGCCCCACTCTCTCCCCATAGCCCTGATTCAATCCCAAACTAATCCCACTGTCCCGCTCTCTCCACATAGCCCTGTATCAATCCCCAAACTAATCCCACTGCCCCACTCTCTCCCCATAGCCCTCTATCAATCCCCAAACTAATCCCACTGCCCCACTCTCTCCCCATAGCTCTGTATCAATCCCCAAACTAATCCCACTGTCCCACTCTCTCCCCATAGACCTGTGTCAATCCTCAAACTAATCCCACTACCCCGCTCTTTCAACATAGCCCTGTATCAATCCCCAAACTAATCCCACTGCCCCACTCTCTCCCCATAGCCCTGTATCAATCCCCAAAATAATCCCACTGCCCCACTCTCTCCCCATAGCCCTGTATCAATCCCCAAACTATTCCTACTGCCCCACTCTCTCCCCATAGCCCTGTATCAATCCCCAAACTAATCCCACTGCCCCACTCTCTCCCCATAGCCCTGTATCAATCCCCAAACTAATCCCACTGCCCCGCTCTCTCCACATAGCCCTGTATCAATCCCCAAACTAATCCCACTTCCCCACTCTCTCCCCATAGCCCTGTATCAATCACCAAACTAATCCCACTGCCCCACTCTCTCCCCATAGCCCTGTATCAATCCCAAACTAATCCCACCACCCCACTCTCTCCCCATAGCCCTGTATCATTCCCAAAGCAATCCCACTGCCCCACTCTCTCCCCATAGCCCTGTATCAATCCCCAAACTAATCCCACTGCCCCACTCTCTCCCCATAGCCCTGTATCAATCCCCACACTAATCCCACAGCCCCACTCTCTCCCCATAGCCCTGTATCAAACCACAAACTAATCCCAATGCCCCACTCTCTCCCCATAGCCCTGTATCAATCCCCACACTAATCCCACAGCCCCACTCTATCCCCATAGCCCTGTATCAATCCCCAAACTAATCCCACTGCCCCACTCTCTCCCCATAGCCCTGTATCAATCCCCAAACTAATCCCACCACACCACTCTCACCCTATAGCCCTGTATCAATCCCAAACTAATCCCACAGCCCCACTCTCTCCCCATAGCCCTGTATCAATCCCCACACTAATCCCACAGCCCCACTCTCTCCCCATAGCCCTGTATCAATCATCAAACTAATCCCACTGCCCCACTCGCTCCCCAATGCCCTGTATCAATCCCCAAACTAATCCCACTTCCCCACTCTCACCCCATAGCCCTGTATCAACCCCAAACTAATCCCACTGCCCCACCCTCTGCCCATAGCCCTGTATTATTCCCAAACTAATCCCACTGCCCCACTTTCTCCCCGTAGACCTGTATCAATCCCAAATTAATCCCACTGCCCCACTCTCACCCCATAGCCCTGTATCATTCCCAAACTAATCCCACTGCCCCACTCTCTCCCCGTAGCCCTGTATCATTCCCAAACTAATCCCACTGCCCCTCTTTCTCCCCATAGCCCTGTATCAACCCCAAACTAATCCCACTGCCCCACTCTCTCCCCATAGCCCTGTATCATTCCCAAACTAATCCCACTGCCCCTCTTTCTCCCCAAAGACCTGTATCAATCCCAAACTGATCCCACTGCCCCACTCTCACCCAATAGCCCTGTATCATTCCCAAACTAATCCCACTGCCCCACTCTCACCCCAAAGCCCTGTATCAATCCCCAAACTAATCCCACTGCCCCACTCTCTCCCCATAGCCCTGTATCAATCCCCAAACTATTCCTACTGCCCCACTCTCTCCCCATAGCCCTGTATCAATCCCCAAACTAATCCCACTGCCCCACTCTCTCCCCATAGCCCTGTATCAATCCCCAAACTAATCCCACTGCCCCGCTCTCTCCACATAGCCCTGTATCAATCCCCAAACTAATCCCACTTCCCCACTCTCTCCCCATAGCCCTGTATCAATCCCCAAACTAATCCCACTGCCCCACTCTCTCCCCATAGCGTTGTATCAATCCCCAAACTAATCCCACTGTCCCACTCTCTCCCCATAGACCTGTGTCAATCCTCAAACTAATCCCACTACCCCGCTCTTTCAACATAGCCCTGTATCAATCCCCAAACTAATCCCACTGCCCCACTCTCTCCCCATAGCCCTGTATCAATCCCCAAAATAATCCCACTGCCCCACTCTCTCCCCATAGCCCTGTATCAATCCCCAAACTATTCCTACTGCCCCACTCTCTCCCCATAGCCCTGTATCAATCCCCAAACTAATCCCACTGCCCCACGCTCTCCCCATAGCCCTGTATCAATCCCCAAACTAATCCCACTGCCCCGCTCTCTCCACATAGCCCTGTATCAATCCCCAAACTAATCCCACTTCCCCACTCTCTCCCCATAGCCCTGTATCAATCACCAAACTAATCCCACTGCCCCACTCTCTCCCCATAGCCCTGTATCAATCCCAAACTAATCCCACCACCCCACTCTCTCCCCATAGCCCTGTATCATTCCCAAAGTAATCCCACTGCCCCACTCTCTCCCCATAGCCCTGTATCAATCCCCAAACTAATCCCACTGCCCCACTCTCTCCCCATAGACCTGTATCAATCCCCACACTAATCCCACAGCCCCACTCTCTCCCCATAGCCCTGTATCAATCCCCAAACTAATCCCAATGCCCCACTCTCTCCCCATAGCCCTGTATCAATCCCCACACTAATCCCACAGCCCCACTCTCTCCCCATAGCCCTGTATCAATCCCCAAACTAATCCCACTGCCCCACTCTCTCCCCATAGCCCTGTATCAATCCCCAAACAAATCCCACCACACCACTCTCACCCTATAGCCCTGTATCAATCCCAAACTAATCCCACAGCCCCACTCTCTCCCCATAGCCCTGTATCAATCCCCACACTAATCCCACAGCCCCACTCTCTCCCCATAGCCCTGTATCAATCATCAAACTAATCGCACTGCCCCACTCGCTCCCCAAAGCCCTGTATCAATCCCCAAACTAATCCCACTGCCCCACTCTCACCCCATAGCCCTGTATCAACCCCAAACTAATCCCACTGCCCCACTCTCTGCCCATAGCCCTGTATTATTCCCAAACTAATCCCACTGCCCCACTTTCTCCCCGTAGACCCGTATCAATCCCAAACTAATCCCACTGCCCCACTCTCACCCCATAGCCCTGTATCATTCCCAAACTAATCCCACTGCCCCACTCTCTCCCCGTAGCCCTGTATCATTCCCAAACTAATCCCACTGCCCCTCTTTCTCCCCATAGACCTGTATCAATCCCAAACTAATCCCACTGCCCCACTCTCACCCCATAGCCCTGTATCATTCCCAAACTAATCCCACTGCCCCTCTTTCTCCCCAAAGACCTGTATCAATCCCTAACTGACCCCACTACCCCACTCTCACCCAATAGCCCTGTATCATTCCCAAACTAATCCCACTGCCCCACTCTCACCCCAAAGCCCTGTATCAATCCCCAAACTAATCCCACTGCCCCACTCTCTACCCATAGCCATGTATCAATCCCCAAACTAATCCCACAGCCCCACTCTCTCCCCATAGCCCTGTATCATTCCCAAACTAATCTCACTGCCCCACTCTCTCCCCATAGCCCTGTATCAATCCCCAATCTACTTTCACTGCCCCACTGTCTCCCCATAGCCCTGTATCATTCCCAAACTAATCCCACTGCCCCGCTATCTCCCCATAGCCCTGTATCAATCCCAAACTAATCCCACAGCCCCACTCTCTCCCCATAGCCCTGTATCAAACCCCAAACTAATCTCACTGCCCCACTGTCTCCCCATAGCCCTGTATCATTCCCAAACTAATCCCACTGCCCCGCTTTCTCCCCATAGCCCTGTATCAATCCCAAACTAATCCCACAGCCCCACTCTCTCCCCATAGCCCTGTATCAATCCCAAACTAGTCACACTGTCCCACTCTCTCCCCATAGCCCTGTATCGATCTCCAAATTAATCTCACTGCCCCACTCTCTCCCCATAGCCCTGTATCAATCCCCAAATTAATCCCACTGCCCTGCTCTCTCCCCATAACCCTGTATCAATGCCCAAACTAATCCCACTGCCCCACTCTCTCCCCAAAGCCCTGCATCAATCCCCAAACGAATCCGACTGCCCCACACTCTCCCTGTAAATCTGTATCAATCCCCAAACTAATCCCACAGCCCCACTCTCTCCCCAAAGCCCTGTATAAATCCCCAAACTAATCCCACTGCCCCACACTCTCCCTGTAACTCTGTATCAATCCCCAAACTAATCTCACTGCCCCACTCTCTCCCCATAGCCCTGTATCAATCCCCAAACTAATTTCACTGCCCAACTGTCTCCCCATAGCCCTGTATCATTCCCAAACTAATCCCACTGCCCCGCTATCTCCCCATAGCCCTGTATCAATCCCAAACTAATCCGACAGCCCCACTCTCTCCCCATAGCCCTGTATCAATCCCCAAACTAATCTCACTGCCCCACTGTCTCCCCATAGCCCTGTATCATTCCCAAACTAATCCCACTGCCCCGCTCTCTCCCCATAGCCCTGTATCAATCCCAAACTAATCCCACAGCCCCACTCTCTCCCCATAGCCCTGTATCAATCCCAAACTAATCACACTGTCCCACTCTCTCCCCATAGCCCTGTATCAATCTCCAAATTAATCCCACTGCCCCACTCTCTCCCCATAGCCCTGTATCAATCCCCAAATTAATCCCACTGCCCCGCTCTCTCCCCATAACCCTGTATCAATGCCCAAACTAATCCCACTGCCCCACTCTCTCCCCAAAGCCCTGCATCAATCCCCAAACGAATCCCACTGCCCCACACTCTCCCTGTAAATCTGTATCAATCCCCAAACTCATCCCACAGCCCCACTCTCTCTCCAAAGCCCTGTATAAATCCCCAAACTAATCCCACTGCCCCACACTCTCCCTGTAACTCTGTATCAATCCCCAAACTAATCCCCCTGCCCGGCTCTCTCCCCATAGCCCTGTATCAATCCCCAAACTAATTCCCCTGCCCAACTCTCTCCCCATATCCCTGTATCAATCCCCAGACTAATTGCTCTGCCCCACTCTCTCCACGTAACCCTGTATCAATCGCCAAACTAATCCCACTGCCCCACGCTCTCCACATAGCCCTGTGTCAATCCCCAAACTAATCCCACTCTCACCATAGCCCTGTGTCAATCCCCAAACTAATCCCACTCTCCCCACAGCCCTGTATCAATCCCCAAACTAATCCCACTCTCCCCACAGCCCTGGGTGAATCTCCAATACTAATCCCACTCTCTCCACAGCCCTGTGGCAATCCCCAAACTAATGCAACTACCCCCACAGTCCCGGATCAATCCCAAACTGATCCCACTCTCCCCACTGCCCTGGTCAATCCCCAATACTAATCCCACTCTCCCCACAGCCCTGTGTCATCCCCAAACTAATCCCACTCTCCCCACAGCCCTGTGTCAATCCCCAAACTAATCCCACTCTCCCATAGCCCTGGGTCATTCCCAAACTAATCCCCACAGCCCTGTGTCAATCCCCAAACTAATCCCACTCTCCCATAGCCCTGGGTCATTCCCAAACTAATCCCCACAGCCCTGTGTCAATCCCCAAACTAATCCCACTCTCCCATATCCCTGAGTCATTCCCAAACGAATCCCACTCTCCCCACAGCCCTGTGTGAATCCCCAAACGAATCCCACTCTCCCATAGCCCTGGGTCATTCCCAAACTAATCCCACTCTCCCCACAGCCCAGGGTAAATCCCCAAACTAATCCCGCTCTCCCCATAGCCCTGTGGGGAATTTTCCACCATGATCACATTTCTGACTGTGGAATCTTACTGTGCAATCAATCTGCGTGCTGTCAGTTTGTACACCTTCGAGTAGAAAGAGAGCAAGAAATCCATCTTCAGAGACTCTGAACTTAATTCTGAAAGTGCCCCATTTTTGGGCTCTTCCTGTGCACAAGCTGCCTGCAGAATCCCCCAAATTAAAAACAAGGTGAGAGAGGAGCGTCAGGGGTGTGTTGCCAGAAATCAGTTGGGGTTATCAAACTGACCGTTTTCATTGAATCCAAATTGTTTCATTTTTAATTCTAATCTCAGAAATTGACATCAGAGGAATTCAGTGAAAAATCCCATTGAACCCCTCTGTCTATTAAAATGATGTTGTTGCCGATGACCCTGTATTTATTCAGGAATAAGCTTTAAATCTCCCAGTGGGAAAAATCAAATTGAATCCCAATTTATAGAGCAGCTCACTGAGGAAATCTGTCTGTGAGGAACAGAATAAGATTGTCCCCGTCAAAGACTCCCACGACAGCAACGTCCTGGGGTTCCTTGCCGGTCTTTACTCAGAGTAGAGAAAGCTGTCCTTGGGAGACAGACGAATAGACATCCCAAACTAGTCAGAAACTCAGGAGGAAATAAATATTAACATCAAGACTGAAGTAAGCACAGGACTTTGCTAGATCTGTTGCTGTGCCCTGAATTAACATAACCACAGACAGGACAAATGCCTCTGGCCTCTCCTGTGAAGACACATCTTTAGTGAATAATCACAGCGGACAGACTGAAAACATTCATGACAGAAAGTCAGGGGGTAGGTCTGTACACAGATCTCTGAGGAGATCTCAACCAATACGTTTCTAATCATTTCCCAATAGTATTTTAACTTCTGCTTCAATTCTGTTAAACAGAAATGTGGTCCCTGTGGGAGGATTGTGTTAAGACAGCAGTTGCTGGATCCAATGCTGTGTCATTTATCAACAGTAAGGAGATTGGTATCTCTTGTCAGTCATTTACATGTCAATAGTGAGCTGTCCTCAGAGACAGACATTCCACACGTGTCAGAGACTGGGGCTGGAGTTTGCTCACAGCTCACTGAGGATAAATCTGAGTCTGAGGGGCCAATCCTCCCACTTCACTGAAAACATTGCCCCTCTTGTTCAGTGTGTGTCTGTGTGTGTTGCTGAGTGGAGCTTCAGTGTGAAGTGAGAGAGCTTGAAGTGAGAGCTGTTGGTGGTGTGAGGAAGTGGAGTTCCCCGATCCTACCTGCCCCAGCTTGTGTTGTGCCTGGTGGGAGTGGGACCATCCAGGGCTGCAGGCCCAGCCTCCTGTCCTCCCACCCCTCTGCCTGAGGTGGGACTGGGACCATCCAGGGCTGCAGGCCCAGCCTCCTGTCCTCCCACCCCTCTGCCTGAGGTGGGAGTGGGACCATCCAGGGCTGCAGGCCCGGCCTCCTGTCCTCCGACCCCTCTGCCTGAGGTGTGAGTGGGACCATCCAGGGCTGCAGGCCGAGCATCCTGTCCTCCCGCCTCTGCCTGAGGTGGGAGTGGGACCATTGGGGACTGCGGACCCTGTCCTCCCACCCCTCTGCCTGAGGTGGTAGTGGGACCCTCGGGGACTGCGGACCCTGTCCTCCCACCCCTCTGCCTGAGGTGGGAGTGGGACCATTGGGGACTGCGGACCCTGTCCTCCCACCCCTCTGCCTGAGGTGGGAGTGGGACCCTCGGGGACTGCGGACTCTGTCCTCCCACCCCTCTGCCTGAGCCGGGAGGAGGTCACCGAGGAGGTTTCGTGGTCTCCCATCAGGGGGAGGCCCATAAAGTGTTCTGGTCGGCGGACGTCCTGCGCGGCCACGCCTGCAAAGGGCTGGGCACCTCCGGCGCCACTGCCCCCCCCTGCCAGCTGCCAGCACTGCCCCCTCTCCTCTGCCCAGCGGCCGGCCCCAGACCCCCCCGCGGCCTCTGGAGGGGGTGAGGAGGAGGGGGAGGGGGATGCTGCCGGGGCCCCCCGGGCGAGGAGGGGGGTCTCCCGTGTTGGTGCCCATCCCCCTGACGCCTGGCCCGGGGCACACAATGAAGAGAAGCAAGGCCGGGGGCTCCGAGCCCCCCGAGCCTCTCGAGCTGCTGTCGCCCCCCGAGCAGGAGGACCCGGGGTCGAGCGGAGACGAAGCCCCTGGGGGCCCGTCCCGCCCGGTGCAAGTTTCCTCCCCGGACGCCTCCTCTTCACCATCGCCGGGGGCCGGCAGCAGCAGCGACCGCTCATCGTGCCGCTGTGGGCCGTGGACGGGGGAGGACGGGGAAGGCTCCCCGCCCTCTACACCCGGGCGGGCGACGCCGGAGAGCCCTGTTTTCAACCCGGACATGTTTCCGGGGGGCCTCTGCGAGGTCTCGGACTCGCTGGCGCGGGTGGGGGCGCCGTCCACGGGCCCTGAGCCGCGGGAGGAGCCTGCGAAGGACCTGCCTGAGGACGACCCTGGGGGGTGGGGTCGACCCGGGCCAAGGGCTAGCCGGTGGGCCCGTGCCGCCCGCCATACTCCATGTGGCGGGGGACTCGAGCTCGGGAGGTGACCGTTCGGAGGAGGAAGGCTGCTCGGTGGCGGGTGAGGAGGAGGATTTAGATGCACTCTGCGGCGAGGCAGAGGGCACCCTCACACCCGGCACCGAGTCTCCCCTCGTCCCCCCTGGGGAACTCCGGACATTTCTGGGAACGCACCATGGTCACCCGGACTGTGTGCGGCTGGCCCTGGGCAGCTGGGGAAACCTGGGGCTGCTCCTTGGCTCCGCCCGGGCCTATGTCAGAGAGGCCCGGGAGTTCGATCAAGACCAGGAGGAGCAGCGCCAAGCTGCTCAGTTGCTTGTGGGACCCCTGAGGGAGTGGAGGGGGCGGTACCCCCACTCTGAGCACTGAAGGTGATGGATAACTATTGCTGCTGACACGGAGGTAACCATGGCCAGCCTCAACATCAACGGCAGCAGCCACGCGCACCACCGGTTCCAGTTCTTGTCTATCCTCCGGGACGGAAGGTACGGGGTGTGCTTCCTGCAGGAAACCCAGACCATCCGGGTGACGAAGCTCAGTGGATCCTGGAGGGGCAAGGAGGAGTCTCCATGAGTCACCTGGCCCCACGTTCGGGCGGGGTGGCTATCTTGTTGGCTCCACATTTTCAGCCGGAGATCTTGGGGGGTCAAGGAGCCGGTGCCAGTCCGTCTGCTGCACCTAAAGGCCCGTTTCGGGGCAGCGGTGATTCACTTTGTAAATGTATCCGCTCCCGTGGCCGGACCGCAGCAGGCGACTTTCTTCCAAAAGGTGTCCACTCTTCTTAGCACCATCCCGGCGGGCGAGTGCATCGTCCTCGGAGGGGATTTTAATTGCACCCTCCGGGACAAGGACCGCATCGGAGTCCAGCGCGGCCTGGCTGCGGTGGTGGAGTTGAGGGACCTGGTTAGGTCCTTTGACTTGGTGGATGTCTGGCGGACTCTCCATCCTGAATTGCGGGTGCGCACCTCTGTGCGGCCCCCGTTCAGAGCGTCCAGAATCGACCATCTTTACATTTCCAAGACGTACTTGCCCAGCGTTCCGACGGCCTCCATGGAGCAGGTGCCGAGCTCGGATCACCACCTGGTGTGGGCGGGTCTCGCCCCGTCCCGCGCTCAGACACGGTCCGCGTACTGGCACTTTAACAACCTGCTGCTGGAGGGCGAGCGGTTCCTGGACTCGTTCTGCCGTTTCTGGGCCGGCTGGAGAAGGGAGCGGGGTGGCTTCCCCTCCTTGAGGCTATGGTGGGATGTGGACAAGGCCCAGATCCGTGCCTTCTGTCAGGGGTACACGAAGGGGTCTTCGGCGGGGCGGAACTCCGCGATCGCCAACCTGGCTGAGGAACTCCTCGATCTGGAGTCACGTCTCGCTCAGCCTGATGAGGCCCGGCCCTGGGGCTGGTGTACAGGGAGAAGAGGGGCGCACTGCGGGGCCTGCAACTCGCCGGGTCCAGCGGCGAGGACGTGAGGTCGCGGATCCGTCTCCTAACGGACATGGACCGCGGCTCCCGCTTCTTCTACTCGCTGGAAAGAGGACGCGGGGCCCGTCGGCAGGTTTCTACGCCGCTGGCCGTCGACCGGCCCCTCGTCTCGGATCCGGAGGGGGTCGGGAAGCTCGACAAGGCCATCAACCTCCAAGAGCTGACCGGCGCCCTGGACAGCCTCTCACGGGGCAAATCCCCAGGGCTGGACGGGCTGACCGTGGAGTTCTTCAGGGCGTGCTGGGACGTCCTGGGGAGCGACTATGCAGGGGTCCTGGGGGAATGTACCGCGACCGGGGAGATGCCCCTTTCGGGGCGCAGGGCCATCATTGCCCTGCTGCCCAAGAAGGGGGATCTCCGCCGACTTAAGAACTGGCGACCTGTCTCCCTCCTCAGCACGGACTATAAAATCTTCGCCAAGGTGCTGTGTTTACGCCTTGGCCCCGAGCTGGACCACATGATCCACCCTGACCAGTCCTACACAGTCCCGGACCGCACAATCTATGACAATATCCACCTGGCCCGGGACATTATTCACTTTACCCAGAGGACTGGTATGTCGAGCGCCTCCCTGTCTCTTGACCAGGAGAAGGCGTTCGACAGGGTGGGGCCCGGGGATTTGCTCGGGACTCTGCGAGCTGTCGGGTTCGGGTGGTATTTTGCCGCCCAGATCCGGTTACTGTCCGCCGCCTCGGAGAGTCTGATTAAGGTTAACGGGTCCCTGACGGCGCCCCTTCGCTTTGGGAGAGGAGTGCGTCAGGGCTGCCCCCTGTCCGGCCAACATTATTCCCTCTGCGTGGGGCCTTTGCTGTGCCTCCTGCGGAGGAGGTTCACGGGGCTGGTTCTGCGCGAGCCGGACGGGGGGTTGGTCCTCTCGGCGGACGCTGATGCCGTGTTCCTCATGGTCACTGACCCCGGGGACCTGCGGAGGATGCGAGAGAGCCAAGCTGTCTACTCCGCCGCGTCCTCCGCACGGATCGACTGGGCTCAATGTTCCGGACTCCTGGTCGGTCCGTGGCAGGTGGACCCCCTCCCGGAGGAGCTCGGGCCCTTCAGCTGGAGTCGGACCAACAGCCTCGACCTGGGACTCCATCTTTGCCCGGCAGAGGGAGCCTGGCCGGCGAACGGGCAGGAGCTGGAGACCAAGGTCACCGCTGGCCTGGGACGCTGGACAGGACGGCTCCGAGTGCTGTCCCACAGGGGCCGAGTTCTCGTCATAAACCAGCTGATCGCCTCCATGCTGTGGTCCCGGCTGGTCACTGACTCCCCCCCCCTGGCTTTGTCACACCATCCAGAGAGCCCGGCTTCGGTTCCTCCGGGACAATCGACTGCACTGGGTCGCTGCGGAGGTCTGGAGTCTCCCGATGGCGGAGGGCGGTCAGGCGCTGGTGTGCCTCCGCACCCAGACTGCCACTTTCCACCCTCAGACTCTGCAGCGTTACCTGTACGCTGAGCCTCCTCCACGGTGGGGCCCTGGCGACGGATTTCTCCCCCCAGGGGCTCGGCCTGAACTACGACGTGCAGCTCCTGTCTGTGGACCAGCAGGGTCTTCGGAACTCTCTGTTGGCGCTGCCCGTCTTGTACCAGGACCTCCTCAAAGTCTGGAACACGGTCTCCAGGCGCCGCAGCTCTCCCCCGTCAGGAGTGGCGGCTGTCGTAAGGGAGGCGCTGCTCAGGAATCCGCACCTCCGCCAATCTCCATTCGGGTGGCTGGCGGAGCGGAGGGCGGTGGGTGCCGTGGGAAGGGCTGGGTGGCGGAGGGCTGTGGGTGCCGTGGGCAGGGCTGGGTGGCGGAGGGCTGTGGGTGCCGTGGGAAGGGCTGGGTGGCGGAGGGCTGTGGGTGCCGTGGGAAGGGCTGGGTGGCGGAGGGCCGGGCTGTGGGTGCCGTGGGAAGGGCTGGGTGGCGGAGGGCTGTGGGTGCCGTGGGAAGGGCTGGGTGGCGGAGGGCCGGGCTGTGGGTGCCGTGGGAAGGGCTGGGTGGGGGAGGGCTAGTCTGTGGGTGCCGTGGGAAGGGCTGGGTGGCGGAGGGCTGTGGGTGCCGTGGGCAGGGCTGGCGGAGCGGAGGGCGGTGGGTGCCGTGGGAAGGGCTGGGTGGTGGAGGGCTGTGGGTGCCGTGGGAAGGGCTGGGTGGCGGAGGGCTGTGGGTGCCGTGGGAAGGGCTGGGTGGCGGAGGGCTGTGGGTGCCGTGGGAAGGGCTGGGTGGCGGAGGGCTGGGCTGTGGGTGCCGTGGGCAGGGCTGGGTGGGGGAGGGCCGGGCTGTGGGTGCCGTGGGAAGGGCTGGGTGGCGGAGGGCTGTGGGTGCCGTGGGAAGGGCTGGGTGGCGGAGGGCTGGGCTGTGGGTGCCGTGGGCAGGGCTGGGTGGGGGAGGGCCGGGCTGTGGGTGCCGTGGGAAGGGCTGGGTGCGGAGGGCTGTGGGTGCCGTGGGCAGGGCTGGGTGGCGGAGGGCCGGGCTGTGGGTGCCGTGGGCAGGGCTGGGTGGCGGAGGGCCGGGCTGTGGGTGCCGTGGGAAGGGCTGGGTGGGGGAGGGCTGTGGGTGCCGTGGGAAGGGCTGGGTGGCGGGGGAGCCGGGCTGTGGGTTCCGTGGGAAGGGCTGGGTGGCGGAGGGCCGGGCTGTGGGTGCCGTGGGAAGGGCTGGGTGGCAGAGGGCTGTGGGTGCCGTGGGAAGGGCTGGGTGGGGGAGGGCTGTGGGTGCCGTGGGAAGGGCTGGGTGGCGGAGGGCTGTGGGTGCCGTGGGAAGGGCTGGGTGGCGGAGGGCTGTGGGTGCCGTGGGAAGGGCTGGGTGGGGGAGGTCTGTGGGTGCTGTGGGCAGGGCTGGGTGGGGAGGGCTGTGGGTGCCGTGGGAAGGGCTGGGTGGCGGAGGGCCGGGCTGTGGGTGCCGTAGGAAGGGCTGGGTGGCAGAGGGCTGTGGGTGCCGTGGGAAGGGCTGGGTGGGGGAGGGCTGTGGGTGCCGTGGGAAGGGCTGGGTGGCGGAGGGCTGTGGGTGCCGTGGGAAGGGCTGGGTGGCGGAGGGCTGTGGGTGCCGTGGGAAGGGCTGGGTGGGGGAGGGCTGTGGGTGCCGTGGGCAGGGCTGGGTGGCGGAGGGCTGTGGGTGCCGTGGGAAGGGCTGGGTGGCGGAGGGCTGTGGGTGCCGTGGGAAAGGCTGGGTGGCGGAGGGCTGTGGGTGCCGTGGGAAGGGCTGGGTGACGGAGGGCTGTGGGTGCCGTGGGAAGGGCTGGGTGGCGGAGGGCCGGGCTGTGGGTGCCGTGGGAAGGGCTGGGTGGGGGAGGGCTGTGGGTGCCGTGGGAAGGGCTGGGTGGGGAGGGCTGTGGATGCCGTGGGAAGGGCTGGGTGCGGAGGGCTGTGGGTGCCGTGGGCAGGGCTGGGTGGCGGAGGGCCGGGCTGTGGGTGCCGTGGGAAGGGCTGGGTGGGGGAGGGCTGTGGGTGCCGTGAGAAGGGCTGGGTGGCGGAGGGCTGTGGGTGCCGTGGGAAGGGCAGGGTGGCGGAGGGCTGTGGGTGCCGTGGGAAGGGCTGGGTGGCGGAGGGCTGGGCTGTGGGTGCCGTGGGCAGGGCTGGGTGGGGGAGGGCCGGGCTGTGGGTGCCGTGGGAAGGGCTGGGTGGCGGAGGGCTGTGGGTGCCGTGGGAAGGGCTGGGTGGCGGAGGGCCGGGCTGTGGGTGCCGTGGGAAGGGCTGGGTGGGGGAGGGCTGGACTGTGGGTGCCGTGGGAAGGGCTGGGTGGCGGAGGGCTGTGGGTGCCGTGGGCAGGGCTGGCGGAGCGGAGGGCGGTGGGTGCCGTGGGAAGGGCTGGGTGGTGGAGGGATGTGGGTGCCGTGGGAAGGGCTGGGTGGCGGAGGGCTGTGGGTGCCGTGGGAAGGGCTGGGTGGCGGAGGGCTGTGGGTGCCGTGGGAAGGGCTGGGTGGCGGAGGGCTGGGCTGTGGGTGCCGTGGGCAGGGCTGGGTGGGGGAGGGCCGGGCTGTGGGTGCCGTGGGAAGGGCTGGGTGGCGGAGGGCTGTGGGTGCCGTGGGAAGGGCTGGGTGGCGGAGGGCTGGGCTGTGGGTGCCGTGGGCAGGGCTGGGTGGGGGAGGGCCGGGCTGTGGGTGCCGTGGGAAGGGCTGGGTGCGGAGGGCTGTGGGTGCCGTGGGCAGGGCTGGGTGGCGGAGGGCCGGGCTGTGGGTGCCGTGGGCAGGGCTGGGTGGCGGAGGGCCGGGCTGTGGGTGCCGTGGGAAGGGCTGGTTGGGGGAGGGCTGTGGGTGCCGTGGGAAGGGCTGGGTGGCGGAGGGCTGTGGGTGCCGTGGGAAGGGCTGGGTGGGGGAGGGCTGTGGGTGCCGTGGGAAGGGCTGGGTGGCGGAGGGCTGTGGGTGCCGTGGGAAGGGATGGGTGGGGGAGGGCTGTGGGTGCCGTGGGAAGGGCTGGGTGGCGGAGGGCCGGGCTGTGGGTGCCGTGGGAAGGGCTGGGTGGCAGAGGGCTGTGGGTGCCGTGGGAAGGGCTGGGTGGGGAGGGCTGTGGGTGCCGTGGGAAGGGCTGGGTGGCGGAGGGCTGTGGGTGCCGTGGGAAGGTCTGGGTGGCGGAGGGCTGTGGGTGCCGTGGGAAGGGCTGGGTGGGGAGGGCCGGGCTGTGGGTGCCGTGGGCAGGGCTGGGTGGCGGAGGGCTGTGGGTGCCGTGGGAAGGGCTGGGTGGCGGAGGGCTGTGGGTGCCGTGGGAAAGGCTGGGTGGCGGAGGGCTGTGGGTGCCGTGGGAAGGGCTGGGTGGCGGAGGGCCGGGCTGTGGGTGCCGTGGGAAGGGCTGGGTGGGGGAGGGCGGTGGGTGCCGTGGGCAGGGCTGGGTGGGGGAGGGCCGGGCTGTGGGTGCCGTGGGAAGGGCTGGGTGCGGAGGGCTGTGGGTGCCGTGGGCAGGGCTGGGTGGCGGGGGAGCCGGGCTTTGGGTGCCGTGGGAAGGGCTGGGTGGCGGAGGGCCGGGCTGTGGGTGCCGTGCGAAGGGCTGGGTGGCGGAGGGCCGGGCTGTGGGTGCCGTGGGAAGGGATGGGTGGCGGAGGGCCGGGCTGTGGGTGCCGTGGGAAGGGCTGGATGGCGGAGGGCCGGGCTGTGGGTGCCGTGGGAAGGGCTGGGTGGGGGAGGGCTGTGGGTGCCGTGGGAAGGGCTGGGTGGCGGAGGGCCGGGCTGTGGGTGCCGTGGGAAGGGCTGGGTGGCGGAGGGCCGGGCTGTGGGTGCCGTGGGAAGGGCTGGGTGGCGGAGGGCTGTGGGTGCCGTGGGAAGGGCTGGGTGGCGGAGGGCTGTGGGTGCCGTGGGAAGGGCTGGGTGGCGGAGGGCTGTGGGTGCCGTGGGAACGGCTGGGTGGCGGAGGGCTGTGGGTGCCGTGGGAAAGGATGGGTGGCGGAGGGCTGTGGGTGCCGTGGGAAGGGCTGGGTGGCGGAGGGCTGTGGGTGCCGTGGGAAGGGCTGGGTGGCGGAGGGCTGTGGGTGCCGTGGGAAGGGCTGGGTGGGGGAGGGCCGGGCTGTGGGTGCCGTGGGAAGGGCTGGGTGGGGGAGGGCTGTGGGTGCCGTGGGAAGGGCTGGGTGGCGGAGGGCGGGGCTGTGGGTGCCGTGGGAAGGGCTGGGTGGGGGAGGGCTGTGGGTGCCGTGGGAAGGGCTGGGTGGGGGAGGGCTGTGGGTGCCGTGGGAAGGGCTGGGTGGCGGAGGGCGGGGCTGTGGGTGCCGGGGGAAGGGCTGGGTGGCGCAGGGCCGGGCTGTGGGTGCCGTGGGAAGGGCTGGGTGGCAGAGGGCCGGGCTGTGGGTGCCGTGGGAAGGGCTGGGTGGCAGAGGGCCGGGCTGTGGGTGCCGTGGGAAGGGCTGGGTGGGGGAGGGCCGGGCTGTGGGTGCCGTGGGAAGAGCTGGGTGGCGGAGGGCCGGGCTGTGGGTGCCGTGGGAAGGGCTGGGTGGGGGAGGGCCGGGCTGTGGGTGCCGTGGGAAGGGCTGGGTGGCGGAGGGCCGGGCTGTGGGTGCCGTGGGCAGGGCTTGGTGGCGGAGGGCTGTGGGTGCCGTGGGAAGAGCTGGGTGTGTGTGACTTCCCCAATGCCGATCAGCTGGGTATGTGTGACTCCGCCAATGCCGATCAGCTGGGTGTGTGTGACTCCCCCAATGCCGATCAGCTGGGTCAGTGTGACTCCCCCATTGCCGATCAGCTGGGTGTGTGCCTCCACCATGGCCGATCAGCTGGGTGTGTGTGACTCCCCATTGCCGATCAGCTGGGTGTGTGCCTCCCCCATTGCCGATCAGCTGAGTATGTGCCTCCACCATGGCCGATCAGCTGGGTGTGTGTGACTCCCCATTGCCGATCAGCTGGGTGTGTGCCTCCACCATGGCCGATCAGCTGGGTGTGTGCCTCCACCATGGCCGATCAGCTGGGTGTGTGTAACTCCCCCAATGCCGATCAGCTGGGTGTGTGCCTCCACCATCTTCGATCAGATGCGTGTGTGTAACTCCCCCAATGCCGATCAGCTGGGTGTGTGTAACACCCCAATGCCGATCAGCTGGGTGTGTGTGACTCCCCCAATGCCGAGCAGCTGGGTGTGGGTGACTCCCCCAATGCCGATCAGCTGGGTGTGTGTGACTCCCCCAATGCCGATCAGCTGGGTGTGTGTGACTCCCCCAATGTCGATCAGCTGTGTGTGTGTGACTCCCCCAATGCCGATCAGCTGGGTGTGTGTAACTCCCCCAATGCCGATCAGCTGGGTATGTGTGACTCCCCCATTGCCGATCAGCTGGGTATGTGCCTCCACCATGGCCGATCAGCTGTGTGTGTGTGACTCCCCCAATTCCGATCAGCTGTATGTGTGTGACTCCCCCAATGCCGATCAGCTGGGTGTGTGATTCCCCTCCCCATTGCCGATCAGCTGGGTGTGTGATTCCCCCCAATGCCGATCAGCTGGATGTGTGTGACTCTCTCGATGCCGATCAGCTGCGTGTGTGATTCCCCCATTGCCGATCAGCTGGGTATGTTCCTTCCCCATAGCCGATCAGCTGTGTGTGTGTGACTCCCCCAATGCCGATCAGCTGGGTGTGTGTGACTCCCCCAATGCCGATCAGCTGGGTATGTGTCTCCACCATAGCCGATCAGTTGTGTGTGTGTGACTCCCCCAATGCCGATCAGCTGTGTTTGTGTGACTCCCCCAATGCCGATCAGCTGGGTGTGTGTGACTCCCCCAATGCCGATCAGCTGGGTGTGTGTGACTCCCCCAATGCCGATTAGCTGGGTGTGTGTGACTCCCCCAATGTCGATCAGCTGGGTGTGTGTGACTCCCCCAATGCCGATCAGCTGGATGTGTGCCTCTCCCCAATGCCGATCAGCTGGGTATGTGTGACTCCCCCAATGCCGATCAGCTGGGTGGGTGCCTCCCCCATTGCCGATCAGCTGGGTATGTGTGACTCCCCCAATGCCGATCAGCTGGGTGTGTGATTCCCCCATTGCCGATCAGCTGGGTGTGTGATTCCCCAATGCCGATCAGCTGGGTATGTGTGACTCTCTCGATGCCGATGAGCTGTGTGTGTGTGACTCCCCCAATGACGATCAGCTGGGTGTGTGTGACTCCCCCAATGCCGATCAGCTGGGTGTGTGTGACTCCCCCAATGCCGAACAGCTGGGTGGGTGCCTCACACTTAAACACAGACTGTGCAGCAGAATGTGCCCCAGACAGAGACAGAGACAGAGACACAGACAGGCACAGAGACACAGACAGAGACAGAGAGTGAGACACAGACACCGACAGACTCAGACAGAGACAGAGACGGAGACACTGACAGACACAGAGACACAGACAGAGGTACAGAGAGACACAGACAGAGACAGGGACAGAGACACAGACACAGACACCGACAGAGACACAGACAGACAGAGACAGAGTCTGAGACAGAGACTGAGACACAGACGGACACAGAGACTCAGAGAGAGACACAGACAGACACAGACACACAGACAGAGATACAGACAGAGACTGGGACACAGACAGAGACAGGGATACAAGCCAGAGATACAGACACAGATTGAGGCAGAGACAGGGACACAGACAGAGACAGAGACATAGACAGAGGCAGGGACAGAGACAGAGACAGAGACACAGACAGAGAAACAGACAGAGACACCGACAGAGACACAGACAGACAGAGACAGAGTCTGAGACAGAGACTGAGACACAGACAGACACAGAGACTCAGAGAGAGACACAGAGAGACACAGACACACAGACAGAGATACAGACAGAGACTGGGACACAGACAGAGACAGGGATACAGACAGAGATACAGACACTGATTGAGGCACAGACAGGGACACAGACAGAGAGAGAGACACAGACAGAGGCAGGGACACAGACAGAGACACAGACTTAGACACAGACAGAGACAGGTACACAGACAGAGACAGAGACACAGACAGAGACAGGGACAGAGACACAGACACAGACAGAGACAGGGACAGAGACAGAGACAGAGACAGGGACAGAGACAGAGACACAGACGGAGATAGGGACACAGACAGAGACAGGGACACAGACAGAGACACAGACAGAGACAGGGACAGAGACAGCGACAGAGACAGAGACAGAGACAGAGACAGAGACACAGACAGAGACACAGACACAGACAGAGACAGGGACACAGACAGAGACAGGGACACAGAGAGGGACATAGACAGAGACACAGACAGAGACACAGACACAGACAGAGTCACAGGCAGAGACACAGACAGAGACAGAGACAAAGACAGAGGCAGGGACAGAGACAGAGACAGAGACACAGACAGAGACACAGGCAGAGACAGGGCCAGAGACAGAGGCAGAGACACAGACAGAGACACAGACAGAGACAGGGACAGAGACACAGACAGAGACACAGAAAGAGACAGAGACACAGAGAGAGATGCAGACAGAGACAGGGACAGAGACAGAGACACAGACAGAGACAGAGACACAGACAGAGACAGGGACACAGACAGAGACAGTGACACAGACAGAGACTCAGACACAGACACAGACACAGACACAGACAGAGACACAGACAGAGGCAGGGACAGAGACAGAGACAGAGACACAGACAGAGACAGAGACAGAGACACAGGCAGAGACAGGGACAGGGACAGAGACAGAGGCAGAGACACAGACAGAGACACAGACAGAGACAGGGACAGAGACAGAGACAGAGACACAGACAGAGACAGAGACACAGACAGAGATGCAGACAGAGACAGGGACAGAGACAGAGACACAGACAGAGACAGAGACACAGACAGAGACAGGGACAGAGACACAGTCAGGGACACAAACAGAGACAGGGACAGAGACAGAGATAGGGACACAGACAGAGACAGAGACACAGACAGAGACACAGACAGGGACAGGGACAGAGACAGAGACAGAGACAGAGACAGGGACAGAGACACAGACAGAGACACAAACAGAGACAGAGACACAGACAGAGACACAGACAGAGAAACAGACAGAGACAGGGACAGAGACAGAGACACAGACAGAGACAGAGACACAGACAGAGACACAGACAGAGACAGGGACAGAGACAGAGACAGAGACAGAGACACAGACAGAGACACAGACAGAGACAAAGACAGAGACAGGGACAGAGACAGATACACAGGCAGAGACAGAGACACAGACAGAGACACAGACAGTGACAGGGACAGAGACAGAGACAGAGACAGAGACACAGACAGAGACACAGACAGAGACAGAGACAGAGACAGAGACAGAGACAGAGACAGTGACACAGACAGAGACAAAGACACAGACAGAGACACACACAGAGACAGGGACAGGGACAGATACAGAGACACAGACAGAGACACAGACAGAGACAGGGACAGAGACAGAGACAGGGACACAGACAGAGACAGGGACAGAGACAGAGACAGGGACACAGACAGAGACAGAAACACAGACAGAGACACAGACAGAGACAGGGACAGAGACAGACACAGAGACACAGACAGAGACAGGGGCAGAGACAGAGACAGAGACACAGACACAGACAGAGACACAGACAGAGACAGGGACAGAGACTGAGACACAGACAGAGACAGAGACAGGGACATAGACAGAGATAGAAACACAGATAGAGGAACAGACAGAGGCAGTGACACAGACAGAGACAGGGACACAGACAGAGACACAGACAGAGACAGAGACACAGACAGAGACACAGACAGAGACAGGGACAGAGACAGAGGCAGGGACACAGGCAGAGACGCAGACAGAGACAGGGACAGAGACAGAGACACAGACAGAGACAGAGACACAGACAGAGATGCAGACAGAGACAGGGACAGAGACACAGACAGAGACACAGACAGAGACACAGACAGAGACAGGGACACAGACAGAGACACAGACAGAGACAGAGACAGAGACAGGGACAGAGACAGAGACAGAGGCACAGACAGAGACACAGACAGAGACAGGGAGAGAGACACAGACAGGGACACAGACATAGACTGAGACAGAGACACAGACAGAGACACAGACAGAGACAGGGACAGAGACAGAGACAGAGACACAGACAGAGACACAGACAGAGACAGGGAGAGAGACACAGACAGGGACACAGACAGAGACAGGGACAGAGACAGAGATAGGGACACAGACAGAGACAAAGACACAGACAGAGACACAGACAGAGACAGGGACAGAGACAGAGACACAGACAGAGACAGGGACAGAGACACAGACAGAGACACAAACAGAGACAGAGACACAGACAGAGACACATACAGAGAAACAGTCAGAGACAGGAACAGAGATAGAGACAGAGACACAGACAGAGACAGAGTCACAGACAGAGACACAGACAGAGACAGGGACAGAGACAGAGACAGAGACACAGACACAGACAGAGACACAGACAGAGACACAGACAGAGACACAGACAGTGACAGGGACAGAGACAGAGACAGAGACAGAGACAGTGACACAGACAGAGACAATGGCACAGACAGAGACATAGACAGAGACAGGGACAGGGACAGAGACAGAGACACAGGCAGAGACACAGACATAGACAGGGACAGAGACACAGACAGGGACACAGACAGGCAGAGACACAGTCAGAGACACAGACAGAGACAGGGACAGAGACAGAGACAGAGACAGGGATAGAGACAGAGACAGAGACACAGACAGAGACAGTGGCAGAGACAGAGACAGAGACACAGACAGAGACAGAGACACAGACAGAGACACAGACAGAGACAGGGGCAGGGACTGAGACACAGACAGAGATAGAGACAGGGACATAGACAGTGACACAAACACAGACAGAGAAACAGACAGAGGCAGTGACACAGACAGAGACAGTGTCACAGACAGAGACAGAGACACAGACAGAGACAGGGACAGAGACAGAGACACAGGTAGAGACACAGGCAGAGACAGGTACACAGACAGAGACAGCGACACAGACACAGACAGAGACATAGACAGAGACAGGGACAGAGACAGAGACAGAGACAGAGACAGGGACACAGACAGAGACAGAGACACAGACAGAGACAGGGACACAGACAGAGACACAGACAGAGACAGAGACAGAGACACAGACGGAGACACAGACAGAGACACAGACACAGACAGGGACAGAGACAGAGACACCGACACACACACAGACAGAGACAGAGACACAGACAGAGACAGGGACAGAGACAGAGACAGGGACAAAGACTGGGACACAGACAGAGACTGAGACACAGACAGAGACACAGACAGAGACAAGGACAGAGACAGAGACAGGGACAGAGACAGAGACAGGGACACAGACAGAGGCACAGACAGAGACAGAGACACAGACAGAGACAGAGACACAGACAGGGACAGGGACAGAGACACAGACAGAGACACAGACAGAGACACAGACAGAGACAGGGACAGTGACAGAGACAGGGACACAGGCAGAGACACAGACAGAGACAGAGACACAGACAGAGACACAGACAGAGACAGAGACACAGACAGAGACAGATGCAGAGACAGAGACACAGACTGAGACAGGGACAGAGACAGAGACACAGACACAGACAGAGACATAGACAGAGACAGAGACACAGACAGAGACAGGGACAGAGACAAAGACAGAGACACAGACAGAGACACAGACAGAGACAGGTACACAGACAGAGACACAGACAGAGACAGGGACAGAGACAGAGACAGGGACACAGACAGAGACACAGACAGAGAAAGAGACACAGACAGAGACAGATGCAGAGACAGAGACACAGACTGAGACAGGGACAGAGACAGAGACACAGACACAGACACAGACAGAGACATAGACAGAGACAGAGACACAGACAGAGACAGGGACAGAGACAAAGACAGAGACACAGACAGAGACACAGACAGAGACAGGTACACAGACAGAGACACAGACAGAGACAGGGACAGAGACAGAGACAGGGACACAGACAGAGACACAGACAGAGACAGGGGCAGAGACAGAGACTGGGACACAGACAGAGACAGAGACACAGACAGAGACAGGGACAGAGACTGAGACACAGACAGAGATAGAGACAGGGACATAGACAGAGACACAAACACAGACAGAGAAACAGACAGAGGCAGTGACACAGACAGAGACAGGGACACAGACAGAGACAGAGACACAGACAAAGACAGGGACAGAGACAGAGACACAGACAGAGACACAGGCAGAGACGGGTACACAGACAGAGACAGCGACACAGACACAGACAGAGACATAGACAGAGACACGACAGAGACAGAGACAGAGACAGAGACAGAGACAGAGACACAGACACAGACAGAGACAGAGACAGAGACACAGACAGAGACAGGGACAGAGACAGAGACAGGGACACAGGCAAGGACACAGACAGAGACAGAGACAGAGACACAGACAGAGACACAGGCAGAGACACAGACAGAGACAGGGACAGAGACACAGACACAGACAGAGACTGAGACACAGACAGAGACAGGGACAGAGACAGAGACAGGGACTCAGACAGAGACACAGACAGAGACAGAGACACAGACAGGGACAGGGACAGAGACACAGACAGAGACACAGACAGAGACACAGACAGAGACAGGGATAGTGACAGAGACAGGGACACAGGCAGGGACACAGACAGAGACAGAGAAACAGACAGAGACAGAGACAGAGACAGAGACAGGGACAGAGACAGAGACAGGGACACAGACAGAGACACAGACAGAGACAGAGACACAGACAGAGACAGAGACACAGACAGAGACACAGACTGAGACAGGGACAGAGACACAGACAGAGACATAGACAGAGACAGAGACACAGACAGAGACAGGGACAGAGACAGAAACAGAGACAGAGACACAGACAGAGACAGGGACAGAGACAGAGACAGGGACACAGGCAAGGACACAGACAGAGACAGAGACACAGACACAGACAGAGACACAGACAGAGACACAGACAGAGACAGAGACAGAGACAGAGACACAGACAGAGACAGAGACACAGACAGAGACAGGGACAGAGACAGAGACAGAGACAGGGACAAAGACAGGGACACAGACAGAGACTGAGACACAGACAATGACAGAGACACAGGCAGAGACACAGACAGAGACAGAGACACAGACAGAGGCAGGGACAGAGACAGAGACACAGACAGAGACACAGGCAGAGACAGGGACAGAGGCAGAGACACAGACAGAGACACAGACAGAGACAGGGACAGAGACACAGACAGAGACACAGAAAGAGACAGAGACACAGACAGAGATGCAGACAGAGACAGGGACAGAGACAGAGACACTAACAGAGACAGAGACACAGACAGAGACAGGGACACAGACAGAGACAGGGACACAGACAGAGACACAGACACAGACACAGACAGAGACAGAGACACAGACAGAGACACAGGCAGAGACAGGGACAGAGACAGAGGCAGAGACACAGACAGAGACACAGACAGAGACAGGGACAGAGACAGAGACAGAGACACAGACAGAGACAGAGACACAGACAGAGATGCAGACAGAGACAGGGACAGAGACAGAGACACAGACAGAGACAGAGACACAGACAGAGACAGGGACAGAGACACAGACAGGGACACAAACAGAGACAGGGACAGGGACAGAGATAGGGACACAGACAGAGACAGAGACACAGACAGAGACACAGGCAGGGACAGCGACAGAGACAGAGACAGAGACAGGGACAGAGACACAGACAGAGACACAAACAGAGACAGAGACACAGACAGAGACACAGACAGAGCAACAGACAGTGAGAGGGACAGAGACAGAGACACAGACAGCGACAGAGACACAGACAGAGACACAGACAGAGACAGGGACAGAGACAGAGACAGAGACAGAGACACAGACAGAGACAAAGACAGAGACTGGGACACAGACAGAGACACAGGCAGAGACAGAGACACAGACAGAGACACAGACAGTGACAGGGACAGAGACAGAGACAGAGACACAGACAGAGACACAGACAGAGACACAGACAGAGACAGAGACAGAGACAGTGACACAGACAGAGACAAAGACACAGACAGAGACACAGACAGAGACAGATACAGGGACAGAGACAGAGACACAGACAGAGACACAGACAGAGACAGGGACAGAGACAGAGACAGGGACACAGACAGAGACAGAAACACAGACAGAGACACAGACAGAGACAGGGACAGAGACAGACACAGAGACACAGACAGAGACAGGGGCAGAGACAGAGACAGAGACACAGACAGAGACAGAGACACAGACAGAGACACAGACAGAGACAGGCACAGAGACTGAGACACAGACAGAGACAGAGACAGGGACATAGACAGAGATAGAAACACAGATAGAGGAATAGACAGAGGCAGTGACACAGACAGAGACAGGGACACAGACAGAGACACAGACAGAGACAGAGACACAGACAGAGACACAGGCAGAGACAGGGACAGAGACAGAGGCAGGGACACAGACAGAGACGCAGACAGAGACAGGGACAGAGACAGAGACACAGACAGAGACAGAGACACATACAGAGATGCAGACAGAGACAGGGACAGAGACACAGACACAGACAGAAACACAGACAGAGACAGGGACACAGACAGAGACACAGACAGAGACGCAGACAGAGACAGGGACAGAGACAGAGAGAGAGGCACAGACAGAGACACAGACAGAGACAGGGAGAGAGACACAGACAGGGACACAGACAGAGACAGAGACACAGACATAGACACAGACAGAGACAGGGACAGAGACAGAGACAGAGACACAGACAGAGACACAGACAGAGACAGGGAGAGTGACACAGACAGGAACACAGACAGGAACACAGACAGAAACAGAGATAGGGACACAGACAGAGACAGATACACAGACAGAGACACAGACAGAGACAGGGACAGAGATAGAGACACAGGCAGAGACAGGGACAGAGACACAGACAGAGACACAAACAGAGACAGAGACACAAACAGAGACACATACAGAGAAACAGACAGAGACAGGGACAGAGATAGAGACAGAGACACAGACAGAGACAGAGTCACAGACAGAGACACAGACAGAGACAGGGACAGAGACAGAGACACAGACAGAGACAGAAACACAGACAGAGACACAGACAGAGACACAGACAGTGACAGGGACAGAGACAGAGACACAGACAGAGACACAGACAGAGACAGAGACAGAGACAGTGACACAGACAGAGACAATGGCACAGACAGAGACATAGACAGAGACAGGGACAGGGACAGAGACAGAGACAGAGACAGAGACACAGACATAGACAGGGACAGAGACAGAGACATGGACACAGACAGACAGAGACAGAGACACAGACAGAGGCAGGGACAGAGACAGAGACAGAGACAGAGACACAGACAGAGACAGTGGCAGAGTAGAGACAGAGACACAGACAGAGACAGAGACAGAGACACAGACAGAGACAGGGGCAGAGACTGAGACACAGACAGAGATAGAGACAGGGACATAGACAGTGACACAAACACAGACAGAGAAACAGACAGAGGCAGTGACACAGACAGAGACAGGGACACAGACAGAGACACAGACAGAGACAGGGACAGAGACAGAGACACAGGCAGAGACACAGGCAGAGACAGGTACACAGACAGAGACAGCGACACAGGTACAGACAGAGACATAGACAGAGACAGGGACAGAGACAGAGACAGAGACAGGGACACAGACAGAGACAGAGACACAGACAGAGACAGGGACAGAGACAGAGACAGGGACACAGACAGAGACACAGACAGAGACAGAGACACAGACACAGACAGAGACTCAGACAGAGACACAGACAGAGACAGGGACAGAGACAGAGACAGAGACACAGACACAGACAGAGACAGAGACACAGACAGAGACAGGGAGAGAGACAGAGACAGGGACAAAGACAGGGACACAGACAGAGACTGAGACACAGACAGAGACACAGACAGAGACAAGGACAGAGACAGGGACAGAGACAGAGACAGGGACACAGACAGAGGCACATACAGAGACAGAGACACAGACAGAGACACAGACAGGGACAGGGACAGAGACACAGACAGAGACACAGACAGAGACACAGACAGAGACAGGGACAGTGACAGAGACAGGGACACAGGCAGGGACACAGACAGAGACAGAGACACAGACAGAGACACAGACTGAGACAGAGACAGAGACAGGGACAGAGACAGAGACAGGGACACAGACAGAGACACAGACAGAGAAAGAGACACAGACAGAGACAGATACAGAGACAGAGACACAGACTGAGACAGGGACAGAGACAGAGACACAGACACAGACAGAGACATAGACAGAGACACAGACACAGACAGAGACAGGGACAGGGACAGAGACAGAGACACAGACAGAGACACAGACAGAGACAGGTACACAGACGGTAACAGGGACAGAGACAGGGACACAGACAGAGACACAGACAGAGACAGGGATAGTGACAGAGACAGGGACACAGGCAGGGACACAGATAGAGACAGAGACACAGACAGAGACACAGACAGAGACAGAGACAGAGACAGGGACAGAGACAGAGACAGGGACAGAGACAGAGACAGGGACACTGACAGAGACACAGACAGAGACAGAGACAGGGACACAGACAGAGACACAGACAGAGACAGAGACACAGACAGAGACAGAGACAGAGACACAGACAGAGACACAGAATGAGACAGGGACAGAGACACAGACAGAGACATAGACAGAGACAGAGACACAGACAGAGACAGGGACAGAGACAGAAACAGAGACAGAGACACAGACAGAGACAGGGACAGAGACAGAGACAGGGACACAGGCAAGGACACAGACAGAGACAGAGACACAGACACAGACAGAGACACAGACAGAGACACAGACACAGACAGGGACAGAGACAGAGACACAGACAGAGACAGAGACACAGACAGAGACAGGGACAGAGACAGAGACAGAGACAGGGTCAAAGACAGGGACACAGACAGAGACTGAGAGACAGACAATGACAGAGACACAGGCAGAGACACAGACAGAGACAGAGACACAGACAGAGGCAGGGACAGAGACAGAGACACAGACAGAGACACAGGCAGAGACAGGGACAGAGGCAGAGACACAGACAGAGACACAGACAGAGACAGGGACAGAGACACAGACAGAGACACAGAAAGAGACAGAGACACAGACAGAGATGCAGACAGAGACAGGGACAGAGACAGAGACACTAACAGAGACAGAGACACAGACAGAGACAGGGACACAGACAGAGACAGGGACACAGACAGAGACACAGACACAGACACAGACAGAGACAGAGACACAGACAGAGACACAGGCAGAGACAGGGACAGAGACAGAGGCAGAGACACAGACAGAGACACAGACAGAGACAGGGACAGAGACAGAGACAGAGACACAAACAGAGACAGAGACACAGACAGAGATGCAGACAGAGACAGGGACAGAGACAGAGACACAGACAGAGACAGAGACACAGACAGAGGCAGGGACAGAGACACAGACAGGGACACAAACAGAGACAGGGGCAGGGACAGAGATAGGGACACAGACAGAGACAGAGACACAGACAGAGACACAGGCAGGGACAGCGACAGAGACAGAGACAGAGACAGGGACAGAGACACAGACAGAGACACAAACAGAGACAGAGACACAGACAGAGACACAGACAGAGCAACAGACAGTGAGAGGGACAGAGACAGAGACAGAGACACAGACAGCGACAGAGACACAGACAGAGACACAGACAGAGACAGGGACAGAGACAGAGACAGAGACACAGACAGAGACACAGACAGAGACAAAGACAGAGACAGGGACAGAGACTGAGACACAGGCAGAGACAGAGACACAGACAGAGACACAGACAGTGACAGGGACAGAGACAGAGACAGAGACACAGACAGAGACACAGACAGAGACACAGACAGAGACAGAGACAGAGACAGAGACAGTGACACAGACAGAGACAAAGACACAGACAGAGACACAGACAGAGACAGATACAGGGACAGAGACAGAGACACAGACAGAGACACAGACAGAGACAGGGACAGAGACAGAGGCAGGGACACAGACAGAGACAGAAACACAGACAGAGACACAGACAGAGACAGGGACAGAGACAGACACAGAGACACAGACAGAGACAGGGGCAGAGACAGAGACAGAGACACAGACAGAGACAGAGACACAGACAGAGACACAGACAGAGACAGGCACAGAGACTGAGACACAGACAGAGACAGAGACAGGGACATAGACAGAGATAGAAACACAGATAGAGGAATAGACAGAGGCAGTGACACAGACAGAGACAGGGACACAGACAGAGACACAGACAGAGACAGAGACACAGACAGAGACACAGGCAGAGACAGGGACAGAGACAGAGGCAGGGACACAGACAGAGACGCAGACAGAGACAGGGACAGAGACTGAGACACAGACAGAGACAGAGACACATACAGAGATGCAGACAGAGACAGGGACAGAGACACAGACACAGACAGAAACACAGACAGAGACAGGGACACAGACAGAGACACAGACAGAGACGCAGACAGAGACAGGGACAGAGACAGAGAGAGAGGCACAGACAGAGACACAGACAGAGACAGGGAGAGAGACACAGACAGGGACACAGACAGAGACAGAGACACAGACATAGACACAGACAGAGACAGGGACAGAGACAGAGACAGAGACACAGACAGAGACACAGACAGAGACAGGGAGAGTGACACAGACAGGAACACAGACAGGAACACAGACAGAAACAGAGATAGGGACACAGACAGAGACAGATACACAGACAGAGACACAGACAGAGACAGGGACAGAGATAGAGACACAGGCAGAGACAGGGACAGAGACGCAGACAGAGACACAAACAGAGACAGAGACACAAACAGAGACACATACAGAGAAACAGACAGAGACAGGGACAGAGATAGAGACAGAGACACAGACAGAGACAGAGTCACAGACAGAGTCACAGACAGAGACAGGGACAGAGACAGAGACACAGACAGAGACAGAGACACAGACAGAGACACAGACAGAGACACAGACAGTGACAGGGACAGAGACAGAGACACAGACAGAGACACAGACAGAGACAGAGGCAGAGATAGTGACACAGACAGAGACAATGGCACAGACAGAGACATAGACAGAGACAGGGACAGGGACAGAGACAGAGACAGAGACACAGACACAGACATAGACAGGGACAGAGACAGAGACATGGACACAGACAGACAGAGACAGAGACACAGACAGAGGCAGGGACAGAGACAGAGACAGAGACAGAGACACAGACAGAGACAGTGGCAGAGTAGAGACAGAGACACAGACAGAGACAGAGACAGAGACACAGACAGAGACAGGGGCAGAGACTGAGACACAGACAGAGATAGAGACAGGGACATAGACAGTGACACAAACACAGACAGAGAAACAGACAGAGGCAGTGACACAGACAGAGACAGGGACACAGACAGAGACACAGACAGAGACAGGGACAGAGACAGAGACACAGGCAGAGACACAGGCAGAGACAGGTACACAGACAGAGACAGCGACACAGATACAGACAGAGACATAGACAGAGACAGGGACAGAGACAGAGACAGAGACAGGGACACAGACAGAGACAGAGACACAGACAGAGACAGGGACAGAGACAGAGACAGGGACACAGACAGAGACACAGACAGAGACAGAGACACAGACACAGACAGAGACTCAGACAGAGACACAGACAGAGACAGGGACAGAGACAGAGACACAGACACAGACAGAGACAGAGACACAGACAGAGACAGGGAGAGAGACAGAGACAGGGACAAAGACAGGGACACAGACAGAGACTGAGACACAGACAGAGACACAGACAGAGACAAGGACAGAGACAGGGACAGAGACAGAGACAGGGACACAGACAGAGGCACATACAGAGACAGAGACACAGACAGAGACACAGACAGGGACAGGGACAGAGACACAGACAGAGACACAGACAGAGACACAGCCAGAGACAGGGACAGTGACAGAGACAGGGACACAGGCAGGGACACAGACAGAGACAGAGACACAGACAGAGACACAGACTGAGACAGAGACAGAGACAGGGACAGAGACAGAGACAGGGACACAGACAGAGACACAGACAGAGAAAGAGACACAGACAGAGACAGATACAGAGACAGAGACACAGACTGAGACAGGGACAGAGACAGAGACACAGACACAGACAGAGACATAGGCAGAGACACAGACACAGACAGAGACAGGGACAGGGACAGAGACAGAGACACAGACAGAGACACAGACAGAGACAGGTACACAGACGGTGACAGGGACAGAGACAGGGATACAGACAGAGACACAGACAGAGACAGGGATAGTGACAGAGACAGGGACACAGGCAGGGACACAGATAGAGACAGAGACACAGACAGAGACACAGACAGAGACAGAGACAGAGACAGGGACAGAGACAGAGACAGGGACAGAGACAGAGACAGGGACACAGACAGAGACACAGACAGAGACAGAGACACAGACAGAGACAGAGACAGAGACAGAGACACAGACGGAGACAGGGACAGAGACAGAGACACAGACAGAGACATAGACAGAGACAGAGACACAGACAGAGACAGGGACAGAGACAGAGACACAGACAGAGACACAGACAGAGACAGGTACACAGACAGAGACACAGACAGAGACAGGGACAGAGACAGAGACAGGGACACAGACAGAGACACAGACTGAGACAGGGACAGAGACAGAGACAAGGACAGAGACAGGGACACAGACAGAGACACAGACAGAGACAGGGACACAGACAGAGACACAGACACAGACAGAGACAGGGACAGAACACAGACAGAGACAGGGACACAGACACATACAGAGACAGAGACAGGGACAGAGACAGAGACACAGACAGAGACTCAGAAAGAGACAGGGACACAGACAGAGACAGGGACACAGACAGAGACACAGACAGAGACACAGACAGGGACACAGACAGAGACAGGGACAGAGGCAGAGACACAGACAGCGACAGAGACACAGATAGGGACAGGGACAGAGACACAGACAGCGACACAGACAGAGACACAGACAGAGACAGGGATAGTGACAGAGACAGGGACACAGGCAGGGGCACAGACAGAGACAGAGACACAGGCAGAGACACAGACAGAGACAGAGACAGAGACATAGACAGAGACAGGGACAGAGACAGAGACAGAGACAGAGACAGGGACACAGACAGAGACAGAGACAGAGACACAGACAGAGACAGGGACAGAGACAGAGACAGGGACACAGGCAAGGACACAGACAGAGACAGAGACAGAGACACAGACAGAGACACAGACAGAGACAGGGACAGAGACAGAGACACAGACACAGACAGAGACAGAGACACAGACAGAGACAGGGACAGAGACAGAGACAGGGACAAAGACAGGGACACAGACAGAGACTCAGACACAGACAGAGACACAGACAGAAACAAGGACAGAGACAGAGACAGGGACCCAGACAGAGACACAGACAGAGACACAGACTGAGACAGAGACAGAGACAGGGACAGAGACAGAGACAGGGACACAGACAGAGACACAGACAGAGAAAGAGACACAGACAGAGACAGATACAGAGACAGAGACACAGACTGAGACAGGGACAGAGACAGAGACACAGACACAGACAGAGACATAGACAGAGACACAGACACAGACAGAGACAGGGACAGGGACAGAGACAGAGACACAGACAGAGACACAGACAGAGACAGGTACACAGACGGTGACAGGGACAGAGACAGGGACACAGACAGAGACACAGACAGAGACAGGGATAGTGACAGAGACAGGGACACAGGCAGGGACACAGATAGAGACAGAGACACAGACAGAGACACAGACAGAGACAGAGACAGAGACAGAGACAGGGACAGAGACAGAGACAGGGACAGAGACAGAGACAGGGACACAGACAGAGACACAGACAGAGACAGAGACAGGGACACAGACAGAGACACAGACAGAGACAGAGACACAGACACAGACAGAGACAGAGACACAGACAGAGACACAGACTGAGACAGGGACAGAGACACAGACAGAGACATAGACAGAGACAGAGACACAGACAGAGACAGGGACAGAGACAGAAACAGAGACAGAGACACAGACAGAGACAGGGACAGAGACAGAGACAGGGACACAGGCAAGGACACAGACAGAGACAGAGACACAGACACAGACAGAGACACAGACAGAGACACAGACAGAGACAGGGACAGAGACAGAGACAGAGACTCAGACAGAGACAGAGACACAGACAGAGACAGGGACAGAGACAGAGACAGAGACAGGGACAAAGACAGGGACACAGACAGAGACTGAGAGACAGACAATGACAGAGACACAGGCAGAGACACAGACAGAGACAGAGACACAGACAGAGGCAGGGACAGAGACAGAGACACAGACAGAGACACAGGCAGAGACAGGGACAGAGGCAGAGACACAGACAGAGACACAGACAGAGACAGGGACAGAGACACAGTCGGAGACACAGAAAGAGACAGAGACACAGACAGAGATGCAGACAGAGACAGGGACAGAGACAGAGACACTAACAGAGACAGAGACACAGACAGAGACAGGGACACAGGCAGAGACAGGGACACAGACAGAGACACAGACACAGACACAGACAGAGACAGAGACACAGACAGAGACACAGGCAGAGACAGGGACAGAGACAGAGGCAGAGACACAGACAGAGACACAGACAGAGACAGGGACAGAGACAGAGACAGAGACACAGACAGAGACAGAGACACAGACAGAGATGCAGACAGAGACAGGGACAGAGACAGAGACACAGACAGAGACAGAGACACAGACAGAGACAGGGACAGAGACACAGACAGGGACACAAACAGAGACAGGGACAGGGACAGAGATAGGGACACAGACAGAGACAGAGACACAGACAGAGACACAGGCAGGGACAGCGACAGAGACAGAGACAGAGACAGGGACAGAGACACAGATAGAGACACAAACAGAGACAGAGACACAGACAGAGACACAGACAGAGCAACAGACAGTGAGAGGGACAGAGACAGAGACAGAGACACAGACAGCGACAGAGACACAGACAGAGACACAGACAGAGACAGGGACAGAGACAGAGACAGAGACACAGACAGAGACACAGACAGAGACAAAGACAGAGACAGGGACAGAGACAGAGACACAGGCAGAGACAGAGACACAGACAGAGACACAGACAGTGACAGGGACAGAGACAGAGACAGAGACAGAGACACAGACAGAGACACAGACAGAGACACAGACAGAGACAGAGACAGAGACAGAGACAGTGACACAGACAGAGACAAAGACACAGACAGAGACACAGACAGAGACAGATACAGGGACAGAAACAGAGACACAGACAGAGACACAGACAGAGACAGGGACAGAGACAGAGACAGGGACACAGACAGAGACAGAAACACAGACAGAGACACAGACACAGACAGGGACAGAGACAGACACAGAGACACAGACAGAGACAGGGGCAGAGACAGAGACACAGACAGAGACAGAGACACAGACAGAGACACAGACAGAGACAGGCACAGAGACTGAGACACAGACAGAGACAGAGACAGGGACATAGACAGAGATAGAAACACAGATAGAGGAATAGACAGAGGCAGTGACACAGACAGAGACAGGGACACAGACAGAGACACAGACAGAGACAGAGACACAGACAGAGACACAGGCAGAGACAGGGACAGAGACAGAGGCAGGGACACAGACAGAGACGCAGACAGAGACAGGGACAGAGACAGAGACACAGACAGAGACAGAGACACATACAGAGATGCAGACAGAGACAGGGACAGAGACACAGACACAGACAGAAACACAGACAGAGACAGGGACACAGACAGAGACACAGACAGAGACGCAGACAGAGACAGGGACAGAGACAGAGAGAGAGGCACAGACAGAGACACAGACAGAGACAGGGAGAGAGACACAGACAGGGACACAGACAGAGACAGAGACACAGACATAGACACAGACAGAGACAGGGACAGAGACAGAGACAGAGACACAGACAGAGACACAGACAGAGACAGGGAGAGTGACACAGACAGGAACACAGACAGAGACAGGGACAGAAACAGAGATAGGGACACAGACAGAGACAGATACACAGACAGAGACACAGACAGAGACAGGGACAGAGATAGAGACACAGGCAGAGACAGGGACAGAGACACAGACAGAGACACAAACAGAGACAGAGACACAAACAGAGACACATACAGAGAAACAGACAGAGACAGGGACAGAGATAGAGACAGAGACACAGACAGAGACAGAGTCACAGACAGAGACACAGACAGAGACAGGGACAGAGACAGAGACACAGACAGAGACAGAGACACAGACAGAGACACAGACAGAGACACAGACAGTGACAGGGACAGAGACAGAGACACAGACAGAGACACAGACAGAGACAGAGACAGAGACAGTGACACAGACAGAGACAATGGCACAGACAGAGACATAGACAGAGACAGGGACAGGGACAGAGACAGAGACAGAGACACAGACACAGACATAGACAGGGACAGAGACAGAGACATGGACACAGACAGACAGAGACAGAGACACAGACAGAGGCAGGGACAGAGACAGAGACAGAGACAGAGACACAGACAGAGACAGTGGCAGAGTAGAGACAGAGACACAGACAGAGACAGAGACAGAGACACAGACAGAGACAGGGGCAGAGACTGAGACACAGACAGAGATAGAGACAGGGACATAGACAGTGACACAAACACAGACAGAGAAACAGACAGAGGCAGTGACACAGACAGAGACAGGGACACAGACAGAGACACAGACAGAGACAGGGACAGAGACAGAGACACAGGCTGAGACACAGGCAGAGACAGGTACACAGACAGAGACAGCGACACAGATACAGACAGAGACATAGACAGAGACAGGGACAGAGACAGAGACAGAGACAGGGACACAGACAGAGACAGAGACACAGACAGAGACAGAGACAGAGACAGAGACAGGGACACAGACAGAGACACAGACAGAGACAGAGACACAGACACAGACAGAGACTCAGACAGAGACACAGACAGAGACAGGGACAGAGACAGAGACAGAGACACAGACAGAGACAGAGACACAGACAGAGACAGGGAGAGAGACAGAGACAGGGACAAAGACGGGGACACAGACAGAGACTGAGACACAGACAGAGACACAGACAGAGACAAGGACAGAGACAGGGACAGAGACAGAGACAGGGACACAGACAGAGGCACATACAGAGACAGAGACACAGACAGAGACACAGACAGGGACAGGGACAGAGACACAGACAGAGACACAGACAGAGACACAGCCAGAGACAGGGACAGTGACAGAGACAGGGACACAGGCAGGGACACAGACAGAGACAGAGACACAGACAGAGACACAGACTGAGACGGAGACAGAGACAGGGACAGAGACAGAGACAGGGACACAGACAGAGACACAGACAGAGAAAGAGGCACAGACAGAGACAGATACAGAGACAGAGACACAGACTGAGACAGGGACAGAGACAGAGACACAGACACAGACAGAGACATAGACAGAGACACAGACACAGACAGAGACAGGGACAGGGACAGAGACAGAGACACAGACAGAGACACAGACAGAGACAGGTACACAGACGGTGACAGGGACAGAGACAGGGATACAGACAGAGACACAGACAGAGACAGGGATAGTGACAGAGACAGGGACACAGGCAGGGACACAGATAGAGACAGAGACACAGACAGAGACACAGACAGAGACAGAGACAGAGACAGGGACAGAGACAGAGACAGGGACAGAGACAGAGACAGGGACACAGACAGAGACACAGACAGAGACAGAGACACAGACAGAGACAGAGACAGAGACACAGACGGAGACAGGGACAGAGACAGAGACACAGACAGAGACATAGACAGAGACAGAGACACAGACAGAGACAGGGACAGAGACAGAGACACAGACAGAGACACAGACAGAGACAGGTACACAGACAGAGACACAGACAGAGACAGGGACAGAGACAGAGACAGGGACACAGACAGAGACACAGACTGAGACAGGGACAGAGACAGAGACAGAGACAGGGACAGAGACAGGGACACAGACAGAGACACAGACAGAGACAGGGACACAGACAGAGACACAGACACAGACAGAGACAGGGACAGAGACACAGACAGAGACAGGGACACAGACACATACAGAGACAGAGACAGGGACAGAGACAGAGACACAGACAGAGACTCAGAAAGAGACAGGGACACAGACAGAGACAGGGACACAGACAGAGACACAGACAGAGACACAGACAGGGACACAGACAGAGACAGGGACAGAGGCAGAGACACAGACAGCGACAGAGACACAGATAGGGACAGGGACAGAGACACAGACAGCGACACAGACAGAGACACAGACAGAGACAGGGATAGTGACAGAGACAGGGACACAGGCAGGGACACAGACAGAGACAGAGACACAGGCAGAGACACAGACAGAGACAGAGACAGAGACATAGACAGAGACAGGGACAGAGACAGAGACAGAGACAGAGACAGGGACACAGACAGAGACAGAGACAGAGACACAGACAGAGACAGGGACAGAGACAGAGACAGGGACACAGGCAAGGACACAGACAGAGACAGAGACAGAGACACAGACAGAGACACAGACAGAGACAGGGACAGAGACAGAGACACAGACACAGACAGAGACAGAGACACAGACAGAGACAGGGACAGAGACAGAGACAGGGACAAAGACAGGGACACAGACAGAGACTGAGACACAGACAGAGACACAGACAGAAACAAGGACAGAGACAGAGACAGGGACACAGACAGAGACACAGACAGAGACAGGTACACAGACGGAGACAGGGACAGAGACAGGGACACAGAAAGAGACACAGACAGAGACAGGGATAGTGACAGAGACAGGGACACAGGCAGGGACACAGATAGAGACAGAGACACAGACAGAGACACAGACAGAGACAGAGACAGAGACAGGGACAGAGACAGAGACAGGGACAGAGACAGAGACAGGGACACAGACAGAGACACAGACAGAGACAGAGACACAGACAGAGACAGAGACAGAGACACAGACGGAGACAGGGACAGAGACAGAGACACAGACAGAGACATAGACAGAGACAGAGAAACAGACAGAGACAGGGACAGAGACAGAGACACAGACAGAGACACAGACAGAGACAGGTACACAGACAGAGACACAGACAGAGACAGGGACAGAGACAGAGACAGGGACACAGACAGAGACACAGACTGAGACAGGGGCAGAGACAGAGACAGAGACAGGGACAGAGACAGGGACACAGACTGAGACACAGACAGAGACAGGGACACAGACAGAGACACACACACAGACAGAGACAGGGACAGAGACACAGACAGAGACAGGGACACAGACACATACAGAGACAGAGACTTGGACAGAGACAGAGACACAGACAGAGACTCAGAAAGAGACAGGGACACAGACAGAGACACAGACAGAGACACAGACAGGGACACAGACAGAGACAGGAACAGAGACAGAGACACAGACAGCGACAGAGACACTGACAGGGACAGGGACAGAGACACAGACAGCGACACAGACAGAGACACAGACAGAGACAGGGATAGTGACAGAGACAGGGACACAGGCAGGGACACAGACAGAGACAGAGACACAGACAGAGACACAGACAGAGACAGAGACAGAGACATAGACAGAGACAGGGACAGAGACAGAGACAGAGACAGAGACAGAGACACAGACAGAGACAGAGACCGAGACACAGACAGAGACAGGGACAGAGACAGAGACAGGGACACAGGCAAGGACACAGACAGAGACAGAGACACAGACAGAGACACAGACAGAGACACAGACAGAGACAGGGACAGAGACAGAGACACAGACACAGACAGAGACAGAGACACAGACAGAGACAGGGACAGAGACAGAGACAGGGACAAAGACAGGGACACAGACAGAGACTGAGACACAGACAGAGACACAGACAGAAACAAGGACAGAGACAGAGACAGGGACACAGACAGAGACAGAGACACAGACAGAGACAGGGATAGAGACAGAGACACAGGCAGAGACACAGGCAGAGACAGGTACACAGACAGAGACAGCGACACAGATACAGACAGAGATATAGACAGAGACAGGGACAGAGACAGAGACAGAGACAGGGACACAGACAGAGACAGAGACACAGACAGAGACAGGGACAGAGACAGAGACAGGGACACAGACAGAGACACAGACAGAGACAGAGACACAGACACAGACAGAGACTCAGACAGAGACACAGACAGAGACAGGGACAGAGACAGAGACACAGACAGAGACAGAGACAGAGACACTGACAGAGACAGGGAGAGAGACAGAGACAGGGACAAAGACAGGGACACAGACAGAGACTGAGACACAGACAGAGACACAGACAGAGACAAGGACAGAGACAGGGACAGAGACAGGGACACAGACAGAGGCACATACAGAGACAGAGACACAGACAGAGACAGAGACACAGACAGGGACAGGGACAGAGACACAGACAGAGACACAGACAGAGACACAGACAGAGACAGGGACAGTGACAAAGACAGGGACACAGGCAGGGACACAGACAGAGACACAGACACAGACAGAGACACAGACAGAGACAGAGACAGAGACAGAGACAGGGACAGAGACAGAGACAGGGACACAGACAGAGACACAGACAGAGAAAGAGACACAGACAGAGACACAGACTGAGACAGGGACAGAGACAGAGACACAGACACAGACAGAGACATAGACAGAGACACTGACACAGACAGAGACACTGACACAGACAGAGACTGGGACAGAGACAGAGACAGAGACACAGACAGAGACACAGACAGAGACAGGGACAGAGACAGGGACACAGACAGAGACACAGACAGAGACAGGGGCAGAGACAGAGACAGGGACACAGACAGAGACAGAGACACAGACAGAGACACAGACAGAGACAGGGACAGAGACTGAGACACAGACAGAGATAGAGACAGGGACATAGACAGAGACACAAACACAGACAGAGAAACAGACAGAGGCAGTGACACAGACAGAGACAGGGACACAGACAGCGACAGGGTTACAGACAGAGACAGGGACAGAGACAGAGACACAGACAGAGACACAGGCAGAGACAGGTACACAGACAGAGACAGCGACACAGACACAGACAGAGACATAGACAGAGACAGGGACAGAGACAGAGACAGAGACAGAGACAGGGACACAGACAGAGACAGAGACAGAGACAGAGACACAGACAGAGACAGGGACAGAGACAGAGACAGGGGCACAGGCAAGGACACAGACAGAGACAGAGACAGAGACACAGACAGAGACACAGACAGAGACACAGACAGAGACAGGGACAGAGACAGAGACACAGACACAGACAGAGACAGAGACACAGACAGAGACAGGGACAGAGACAGAGACAGGGACAAAGACAGGGACACAGACAGAGACTGAGACACAGACAGAGACACAGACAGAAAAAAGGACAGAGACAGAGACAGGGACACAGACAGAGACAGGGACACAGACAGAGACAGAGACACAGACAGAGACCGAGACACAGACAGGGACAGGGACAGAGACATAGACAGAGACACAGACAGAGACACAGACAGAGACAGGGATAGTGACAGAGACAGGGACTCAGGCAGGGACACAGACAGAGACAGAGACACAGACAGAGACACAGACAGAGAGAGAGACAGAGACAGGGACAGAGACAGAGACAGGGACACAGACAGAGACACAGACAGAGACAGAGACAGAGACACAGACAGAGACAGAGACAGAGACACAGACTGAGACAGGGACAGAGACACAGACAGAGACATAGACAGAGACAGAGACACAGACAGAGACAGGGACAGAGACAGAGACAGAGACAGAGACACAGACAGAGACACGGACAGAGACAGAGACAGGGACACAGGCAATGACACAGGCAGAGAGAGAGACAGAGACAGAGACACAGACAGAGACACAGACAGAGACAGGGACAGAGACAGAGACACAGACACAGACACAGACAGAGACAGAGACACAGACAGAGACAGGGACAGAGACAGAGACAGGGACAAAGACAGGGACACAGACAGAGACTGAGACACAGACAGAGACACAGACAGAAACAAGGACAGAGACAGAGACAGGGACAGAGACAGGGACACAGACAGTGACAGAGACACAGACAGAGACACAGACAGAGACAGGGACAGAGACTGAGACACAGACAGAGATAGAGACAGGGACATAGACAGAGACACAAACACAGACAGAGAAACAGACAGAGGCAGTGACACAGACAGAGACAGGGACACAGACAGAGACAGAGACACAGACAGAGACAGGGACAGAGACAGAGACACAGACAGATACACAGGCAGAGACAGGTACACAGACAGAGACAGCGACACAGGCACAGACAGAGACATAGACAGAGACAGGGACAGAGACAGAGACAGAGACATGGACACAGACAGAGACAGAGACAGAGACACAGACAGAGACAGGGACAGAGACAGAGACAGGGACACAGGCAAGGACACAGACAGAGACAGAGACACAGACAGAGACACAGACAGAGACACAGACAGAGACAGGGACAGAGACAGAGACACAGACACAGACACAGACAGAGACACAGACAGAGACATGGACAGAGACAGAGACAGGGACAAAGACAGGGACACAGACAGAGACTGAGACGCAGACAGAGACACAGACAGAAACAAGGACAGAGACAGAGATAGGGACAGAGACAGAGACAGGGACACAGACACAGACAGAGACATAGACAGAGACACTGACACAGACAGAGACACTGACACAGACAGAGACTGGGACAGAGACAGAGACAGAGACACAGACAGAGACACAGACAGAGACAGGGACAGAGACAGGGACACAGACAGAGACACAGACAGAGACAGGGGCAGAGACAGAGACAGGGACACAGACAGAGACAGAGACACAGACAGAGACACAGACAGAGACAGGGACAGAGACTGAGACACAGACAGAGATAGAGACAGGGACATAGACAGAGACACAAACACAGACAGAGAAACAGACAGAGGCAGTGACACAGACAGAGACAGGGACACAGACAGCGACAGGGTTACAGACAGAGACAGGGACAGAGACAGAGACACAGACAGAGACACAGGCAGAGACAGGTACACAGACAGAGACAGCGACACAGACACAGACAGAGACATAGACAGAGACAGGGACAGAGACAGAGACAGAGACAGAGACAGGGACACAGACAGAGACAGAGACAGAGACAGAGACACAGACAGAGACAGGGACAGAGACAGAGACAGGGGCACAGGCAAGGACACAGACAGAGACAGAGACAGAGACACAGACAGAGACACAGACAGAGACACAGACAGAGACAGGGACAGAGACAGAGACACAGACACAGACAGAGACAGAGACACAGACAGAGACAGGGACAGAGACAGAGACAGGGACAAAGACAGGGACACAGACAGAGACTGAGACACAGACAGAGACACAGACAGAAAAAAGGACAGAGACAGAGACAGGGACACAGACAGAGACAGGGACACAGACAGAGACAGAGACACAGACAGAGACCGAGACACAGACAGGGACAGGGACAGAGACATAGACAGAGACACAGACAGAGACACAGACAGAGACAGGGATAGTGACAGAGACAGGGACTCAGGCAGGGACACAGACAGAGACAGAGACACAGACAGAGACACAGACAGAGAGAGAGACAGAGACAGGGACAGAGACAGAGACAGGGACACAGACAGAGACACAGACAGAGACAGAGACAGAGACACAGACAGAGACAGAGACAGAGACACAGACTGAGACAGGGACAGAGACACAGACAGAGACATAGACAGAGACAGAGACACAGACAGAGACAGGGACAGAGACAGAGACAGAGACAGAGACACAGACAGAGACACGGACAGAGACAGAGACAGGGACACAGGCAATGACACAGGCAGAGAGAGAGACAGAGACAGAGACACAGACAGAGACACAGACAGAGACAGGGACAGAGACAGAGACACAGACACAGACACAGACAGAGACAGAGACACAGACAGAGACAGGGACAGAGACAGAGACAGGGACAAAGACAGGGACACAGACAGAGACTGAGACACAGACAGAGACACAGACAGAAACAAGGACAGAGACAGAGACAGGGACAGAGACAGGGACACAGACAGTGACAGAGACACAGACAGAGACACAGACAGAGACAGGGACAGAGACTGAGACACAGACAGAGATAGAGACAGGGACATAGACAGAGACACAAACACAGACAGAGAAACAGACAGAGGCAGTGACACAGACAGAGACAGGGACACAGACAGAGACAGAGACACAGACAGAGACAGGGACAGAGACAGAGACACAGACAGATACACAGGCAGAGACAGGTACACAGACAGAGACAGCGACACAGGCACAGACAGAGACATAGACAGAGACAGGGACAGAGACAGAGACAGAGACATGGACACAGACAGAGACAGAGACAGAGACACAGACAGAGACAGGGACAGAGACAGAGACAGGGACACAGGCAAGGACACAGACAGAGACAGAGACACAGACAGAGACACAGACAGAGACACAGACAGAGACAGGGACAGAGACAGAGACACAGACACAGACACAGACAGAGACACAGACAGAGACATGGACAGAGACAGAGACAGGGACAAAGACAGGGACACAGACAGAGACTGAGACGCAGACAGAGACACAGACAGAAACAAGGACAGAGACAGAGATAGGGACAGAGACAGAGACAGGGACACAGACAGAGACACAGACAGTGACAGAGACACAGACAGAGACAGAGACACAGACAGGGACAGGGACAGAGACACAGACAGAGACACAGACAGAGACACAGACAGAGACAGGATAGTGACAGAGACAGAGACACAGGCAGGGACACAGACAGAGACAGAGACACAGACAGAGACACAGACAGAGACACAGAGAGAGACACAGACAGAGACAGAGACAGGGACACAGACAGAGACACAGACAGAGACAGAGACACAGACAGAGACAGAGACAGAGACACAGACTGAGACAGGGACAGAGACAGAGACACAGACACAGACAGAGACATAGACAGAGACACAGACACAGACACAGACAGGGACAGAGACAGAGACAGAGACAGAGACACAGACACAGACAGAGACAGGGACAGAGACAGAGACAGGGACACAGGCAAGGACACAGACAGAGACAGAGACACAGGCAGAGACACAGACAGAGACACAGACAGAGACAGGGACAGAGACAGAGACACAGGCACAGGCACAGACAGAGACACAGACAGAGACAGGGACAGAGACAGAGACAGGGACAAAGACAGGGACACAGACAGAGACTGAGACACAGACAGGGACACAGACAGAGACACAGACAGAGACAGAGACACAGACAGAGACACAGACAGAAACACAGACAGAGACAGGGACAGAGACAGAGACACCGACACAGACACAGACAGAGACAGAGACACAGACAGAGACAGGGACAGAGACAGAGACAGGGACAAAGACTGGGACACAGACAGAGACTGAGACACAGACAGAGACACAGACAGAGACAAGGACAGAGACAGAGACAGGGACAGGGACAGAGACAGAGACAGGGACAAAGACAGAGGCACAGACAGAGACAGAGACACAGACAGAGACAGAGACACAGACAGGGACAGGGACAGAGACACAGACAGAGACACAGACAGAGACACAGACAGAGACAGGGACAGTGACAGAGACAGGGACACAGGCAGGGACACAGACAGAGACAGAGACACAGACAGAGATACAGACAGAGACAGAGACAGAGACAGGGACAGAGACAGAGACAGGGACACAGACAGAGACACAGACAGAGAAAGAGACACAGACAGAGACAGATACAGAGACAGAGACACAGACTGAGACAGGGACAGAGACAGAGACACAGACACAGACAGAGACACAGACAAAGACAGGTACACAGACAGAGACACAGACAGAGACAGGGACAGAGACAGAGACAGGGACACAGACAGAGACACAGACAGAGACAGGGTCAGAGACAGAGACAGGGACACAGACAGAGACAGAGACACAGACAGAGACAGGGACAGAGACTGAGACACAGACAGAGATAGAGACAGGGACAGTGACAGAGACAGAGACACAGACAGAGACACAGACAGAGACAGGTACACAGACAGAGACACAGACAGAGACAGGGACAGAGACAGAGACAGGGACACAGACAGAGACACAAACACAGACAGAGAAACAGACAGAGGCAGTGACACAGACAGAGACAGGGACACAGACAGAGACAGAGACACAGACAAAGACAGGGACAGAGACAGAGACACAGACAGAGACACAGGCAGAGACAGGTACACAGACAGAGACAGCGACACAGACACAGACAGAGACATAGACAGAGACAGGGACAGAGACAGAGACAGGGACAGAGACAGAGACAGAGACACAGACACAGACACAGACACAGACACAGACAGAGACAGAGACACAGACAGAGACAGGGACAGAGACAGAGACAGGGACACAGGCAAGGACACAGACAGAGACAGAGACAGAGACACAGACAGAGACACAGGCAGAGACACAGACAGAGACAGGGACAGAGACAGAGACACAGACACAGACAGAGACTGAGACACAGACAGAGACAGGGACAGAGACAGAGACAGGGACTCAGACAGAGACACAGACAGAGACACAGACAGAGACAGAGACACAGACAGGGACAGGGACAGAGACACAGACAGAGACACAGACAGAGACACAGACAGAGACAGGGATAGTGACAGAGACAGGGACACAGGCAGGGACACAGACAGAGACAGAGACACAGACAGAGACAGAGACAGAGACAGAGACAGGGACAGAGACAGAGACAGGGACACAGACAGAGACACAGACAGAGACAGAGACACAGACAGAGACACAGACAGAGACACAGACAGAGACAGGATAGTGACAGAGACAGGGACACAGGCAGGGACACAGACAGAGACAGAGACACAGACAGAGACACAGACAGAGACACAGAGAGAGACACAGACAGAGACAGAGACAGGGACACAGACAGAGACACAGACAGAGACAGAGACACAGACAGAGACAGAGACAGAGACACAGACTGAGACAGGGACAGAGACAGAGACACAGACACAGACAGAGACATAGACACAGACACAGACACAGACAGAGACAGGGACAGGGACAGAGACAGAGACAGAGACAGAGACAGAGACACAGACAGAGACAGGGACAGAGACAGAGACAGGGACACAGGCAAGGACACAGACAGAGACAGAGACAGAGACACAGGCAGAGACACAGACAGAGACACAGACAGAGACAGGGACAGAGACAGAGACACAGGCACAGGCACAGACAGAGACACAGACAGAGACAGGGACAGAGACAGAGACAGGGACAAAGACAGGGACACAGACAGAGACTGAGACACAGACAGGGACACAGACAGAGACACAGACAGAGACAGAGACACAGACAGAGACACAGACAGAAACACAGACAGAGACAGGGACAGAGACAGAGACACCGACACAGACACAGACAGAGACAGAGACACAGACAGAGACAGGGACAGAGACAGAGACAGGGACAAAGACTGGGACACAGACAGAGACTGAGACACAGACAGAGACACAGACAGAGACAAGGACAGAGACAGAGACAGGGACAGGGACAGAGACAGAGACAGAGACAGGGACACAGACAGAGGCACAGACAGAGACAGAGACACAGACAGAGACAGAGACACAGACAGGGACAGGGACAGAGACACAGACAGAGACACAGACAGAGACACAGACAGAGACAGGGACAGTGACAGAGACAGGGACACAGGCAGGGACACAGACAGAGACAGAGACACAGACAGAGATACAGACAGAGACAGAGACAGAGACAGGGACAGAGACAGAGACAGAGACACAGACAGAGACACAGACAGAGAAAGAGACACAGACAGAGACAGATACAGAGACAGAGACACAGACTGAGACAGGGACAGAGACAGAGACACAGACACAGACAGAGACACAGACAAAGACAGGTACACAGACAGAGACACAGACAGAGACAGGGACAGAGACAGAGACAGGGACACAGACAGAGACACAGACAGAGACAGGGGCAGAGACAGAGACAGGGACACAGACAGAGACACAGACAGAGAAAGAGACACAGACAGAGACAGATACAGAGACAGAGACACAGACTGAGACAGGGACAGAGACAGAGACACAGACACAGACAGAGACACAGACAAAGACAGGTACACAGACAGAGACACAGACAGAGACAGGGACAGAGACAGAGACAGGGACACAGACAGAGACACAGACAGAGACAGGGGCAGAGACAGAGACAGGGACACAGACAGAGACAGAGACACAGACAGAGACAGGGACAGAGACTGAGACACAGACAGAGATAGAGACAGGGACAGTGACAGAGACAGAGACACAGACAGAGACACAGACAGAGACAGGTACACAGACAGAGACACAGACAGAGACAGGGACAGAGACAGAGACAGGGACACAGACAGGGACACAAACACAGACAGAGAAACAGACAGAGGCAGTGACACAGACAGAGACAGGGACACAGACAGAGACAGAGACACAGACAAAGACAGGGACAGAGACAGAGACACAGACAGAGACACAGGCAGAGACAGGTACACAGACAGAGACAGCGACACAGACACAGACAGAGACATAGACAGAGACAGGGACAGAGACAGAGACAGAGACAGAGACAGAGACAGAGACACAGACACAGACACAGACAGAGACAGAGACAGAGACACAGACAGAGACAGGGACAGAGACAGAGACAGGGACACAGGCAAGGACACAGACAGAGACAGAGACAGAGACACAGACAGAGACACAGGCAGAGACACAGACAGAGACAGGGACAGAGACAGAGACACAGACACAGACAGAGACTGAGACACAGACAGAGACAGGGACAGAGACAGAGACAGGGACTCAGACAGAGACACAGACAGAGACACAGACAGAGACAGAGACACAGCCAGGGACAGGGACAGAGACACAGACAGAGACACAGACAGAGACACAGACAGAGACAGGGATAGTGACAGAGACAGGGACACAGGCAGGGACACAGACAGAGACAGAGACACAGACAGAGACAGAGACAGAGACAGAGACAGAGACAGGGACAGAGACAGAGACAGGGACACAGACAGAGACACAGACAGAGACAGAGACACAGACAGAGACAGAGACAGAGACACAGAGAGAGACACAGACTGAGACAGGGACAGAGACACAGACAGAGACATCGACAGAGACAGAGACACAGACAGAGACAGGGACAGAGACAGAAACAGAGACAGAGACACAGACAGAGACAGGGACAGAGACAGAGACAGGGACACAGGCAAGGACACAGACAGAGACACAGACACAGACACAGACAGAGACACAGACAGAGACACAGACAGAGACAGGGACAGAGACAGAGACACAGACAGAGACACAGACAGAGACAGGGACAGAGACAGAGACACAGACAGAGACAGAGACAGAGACACAGACAGAGACAGGGACAGAGACAGAGACAGGGACAAAGACAGGGACACAGACAGAGACTGAGACACAGACAGAGACACAGACAGAAAAAAGGACAGAGACAGAGACAGGGACAGAGACAGAGACAGGGACACAGACAGAGACACAGACAGAGACAGAGACACAGACAGAGACCGAGACACAGACAGGGACAGGGACAGAGACACAGACAGAGACACAGACAGAGACACAGACAGAGACAGGGATAGTGACAGAGACAGGGACTCAGGCAGGGACACAGACAGAGACAGAGACACAGACAGAGACACAGACAGAGAGAGAGACAGAGACAGGGACAGAGACAGAGACAGGGACACAGACAGAGACACAGACATAGACACAGACAGAGACACAGACAAAGACAGAGACACAGACTGAGACAGGGACAGAGACAGAGACACAGACAGAGACATAGACAGAGACAGAGACACAGACAGAGACAGGGACAGAGACAGAGACAGAGACAGAGACACAGACAGAGACAGGGACAGAGACAGAGACAGGGACACAGGCAATGACACAGGCAGAGAGAGAGACAGAGACACAGACAGAGACACAGACAGAGACACAGACAGAGACAGGGACAGAGACAGAGACACATACACATACACAGACACAGACAGAGACACAGACAGAGACAGGGACAGAGACAGTGACAGGGACAAAGACAGGGACACAGACAGAGACTGAGACACAGACAGAGACACAGACAGAGACAGGGACAGAGACTGAGACACAGACAGAGATAGAGACAGGGACATAGACAGAGACACAAACACAGACAGAGAAACAGACAGAGGCAGTGACACAGACAGAGACAGGGACACAGACAGAGACAGAGACACATCCAGAGACAGGGACAGAGACAGAGACACAGACAGATACACAGGCAGAGACAGGTACACAGACAGAGACAGCGACACAGGCACAGACAGAGACATAGACAGAGACAGGGACAGAGACAGAGACAGAGACATGGACACAGACAGAGACAGAGACAGAGACACAGACAGAGACAGGGACAGAGACAGAGACAGGGACACAGGCAAGGACACAGACAGAGACAGAGACACAGACAGAGACACAGACAGAGACACAGACAGAGACACAGACAGAGACAGGGACAGAGACAGAGACACAGACACAGACACAGACAGAGACACAGACAGAGACAGAGACAGGGACAAAGACAGGGACACAGACAGAGACTGAGACGCAGACAGAGACACAGACAGAAACAAGGACAGAGACAGAGATAGGGACAGAGACAGAGACAGGGACACAGACAGAGACACAGACAGTGACAGAGACAGAGACAGAGACAGAGACACAGACAGGGACAGGGACAGAGACACAGACAGAGACACAGACAGAGACACAGACAGAGACAGGATAGTGACAGAGACAGGGACACAGGCAGGGACACAGACAGAGACAGAGACACAGACAGAGACACAGACAGAGACACAGAGAGAGACACAGACAGAGACAGAGACAGGGACACAGACAGAGACACAGACAGAGACAGAGACACAGACAGAGACAGAGACACAGACTGAGACAGGGACAGAGACAGAGACACAGACACAGACAGAGACATAGACAGAGACACAGACACAGACAGAGACAGGGACAGAGACAGAGACAGAGACAGAGACACAGACAGAGACAGGGACAGAGACAGAGACAGGGACACAGGCAAGGACACAGACAGAGACAGAGACAGAGACACAGGCAGAGACACAGACAGAGACACAGACAGAGACAGGGACAGAGACAGAGACACAGGCACAGGCACAGACAGAGACACAGACAGAGACAGGGACAGAGACAGAGACAGGGACAAAGACAGGGACACAGACAGAGACTGAGACACAGACAGGGACACAGACAGAGACACAGACAGAGACAGAGACAGAGACACAGACAGAGACACAGACAGAGACACAGACAGAGACAGGGACAGAGACAGAGACACCGACACAGACACAGACAGAGACAGAGACACAGACAGAGACAGGGACAGAGACAGAGACAGGGACAAAGACTGGGACACAGACAGAGACTGAGACACAGACAGAGACACAGACAGAGACAAGGACAGAGACAGAGACAGGGACAGGGACAGAGACAGAGACAGGGACACAGACAGAGGCACAGACAGAGACAGAGACACAGACAGAGACAGAGACACAGACAGGGACAGGGACAGAGACACAGACAGAGACACAGACAGAGACACAGACAGAGACAGGGACAGTGACAGAGACAGGGACACAGGCAGGGACACAGACAGAGACAGAGACACAGACAGAGACACAGACAGAGACAGAGACAGGGACAGAGACAGAGACAGGGACACAGACAGAGACACAGACAGAGAAAGAGACACAGACAGAGACAGATACAGAGACAGAGACACAGACTGAGACAGGGACAGAGACAGAGACACAGACACAGACAGAGACATAGACAGAGACAGAGACACAGACAGAGACAGGGACAGAGACAGAGACAGAGACACAGACAGAGACACAGACAGAGACAGGTACACAGACAGAGACACAGACAGAGACAGGGACAGAGACAGAGACAGGGACACAGACAGAGACACAGACAGAGACAGGGGCAGAGACAGAGACAGGGACACAGACAGAGACAGAGACACAGACAGAGACAGGGACAGAGACTGAGACACAGACAGAGATAGAGACAGGGACATAGGCAGAGACACAAACACAGACAGAGAAACAGACTGAGGCAGTGACACAGACAGTGACAGGGACACAGACAGAGACAGAGACACAGACAAAGACAGGGACAGAGACAGAGACACAGACAGAGACACAGGCAGAGACAGGTACACAGACAGAGACAGCGACACAGACACAGACAGAGACATAGACAGAGACAGGGACAGAGACAGAGACAGAGACAGAGACAGAGACAGAGACAGAGACACAGACACAGACAGAGACAGAGACACAGACACAGACAGAGACAGGGACAGAGACAGAGACAGGGACACAGGCAAGGACACAGACAGAGACAGAGACACTGACAGAGACACAGGCAGAGACACAGACAGAGACAGGGACAGAGACAGAGACACAGACACAGACAGAGACTGAGACACAGACAGAGACAGGGACAGAGACAGAGACAGGGACTCAGACAGAGACACAGACAGAGACACAGACAGAGACAGAGACACAGACAGGGACAGGGACAGAGACACAGACAGAGACACAGACAGAGACACAGACAGAGACAGGGATAGTGACAGAGACAGGGACACAGGCAGGGACACAGACAGAGACAGAGACACAGACAGAGACAGAGACAGGGACAGAGACAGAGACAGGGACACAGACAGAGACACAGACAGAGACAGAGACACAGACAGAGACAGAGACAGAGACACAGAGAGAGACACAGACTGAGACAGGGACAGAGACACAGACAGAGACATAGACAGAGACAGAGACACAGACAGAGACAGGGACAGAGACAGAAACAGAGACAGAGACACAGACAGAGACAGGGACAGAGACAGAGACAGGGACACAGGCAAGGACACAGACAGAGACAGAGACACAGACACAGACAGAGACACAGACAGAGACACAGACAGAGACAGGGACAGAGACAGAGACACAGACAGAGACACAGACAGAGACAGGGACAGAGACAGAGACACAGACACAGACACAGACAGAGACACAGACAGAGACAGGGACAGAGACAGAGACAGGGACAAAGACAGGGACACAGACAGAGACTGAGACACAGACAGAGACACAGACAGAAAAAAGGACAGAGACAGAGACAGGGACAGAGACAGAGACAGGGACACAGACAGAGACACAGACAGAGACAGAGACACAGACAGAGACCGAGACACAGACAGGGACAGGGACACAGACAGAGACACAGACAGAGACATAGACAGAGACAGGGATAGTGACAGAGACAGGGACTCAGGCAGGGACACAGACAGAGACAGAGACACAGACAGAGACACAGACAGAGAGAGAGACAGAGACAGGGACAGAGACAGAGACAGGGACACAGACAGAGACACAGACAGAGACAGAGACAGAGACACAGACAGAGACAGAGACAGAGACAGAGACACAGACTGAGACAGGGACAGAGACAGAGACACAGACAGAGACATAGACAGAGACAGAGACACAGACAGAGACAGGGACAGAGACAGAGACAGAGACAGAGACACAGACAGAGACAGGGACAGAGACAGAGACAGGGACACAGGCAATGACACAGGCAGAGAGAAAGACAGAGACAGAGACACAGACACAGACAGAGACACAGACAGAGACAGGGACAGAGACAGAGACACAGACACAGACACAGACAGAGACAGAGACACAGACAGAGATAGGGACAGAGACAGAGACAGGGACAAAGACAGGGACACAGACAGAGACTGAGACACAGACAGAGACACAGACAGAAACCAGGACAGAGACAGAGACAGGGACAGAGACAGGGACACAGACAGAGACAGAGACACAGACAGAGACACAGACAGAGACAGGGACAGAGACTGAGACACAGACAGAGATAGAGACAGGGACATAGACAGAGACACAAACACAGACAGAGAAACAGACAGAGGCAGTGACACAGACAGAGACAGGGACACAGACAGAGACAGAGACACATCCAGAGACAGGGACAGAGACAGAGACACAGACAGATACACAGGCAGAGACAGGTACACAGACAGAGACAGCGACACAGGCACAGACAGAGACATAGACAGAGACAGGGACAGAGACAGAGACAGAGACATGGACACAGACAGAGACAGAGACAGAGGCACAGACAGAGACAGGGACAGAGACAGAGACAGGGACACAGGCAAGGACACAGACAGAGACAGAGACACAGACAGAGACACAGACAGAGACACAGACAGAGACAGGGACAGAGACAGAGACACAGACACAGACACAGACAGAGACACAGACAGAGACATGGACAGAGACAGAGACAGGGACAAAGACAGGGACACAGACAGAGACTGAGACGCAGACAGAGACACAGACAGAAACAAGGACAGAGACAGAGATAGGGACAGAGACAGAGACAGGGACAGGGACACAGACAGAGACACAGACAGTGACAGAGACACAGACAGAGACAGAGACACAGACAGGGACAGGGACAGAGACACAGACAGAGACACAGACAGAGACACAGACAGAGACAGGATAGTGACAGAGACAGGGACACAGGCAGGGACACAGACAGAGACAGAGACACAGACAGAGACACAGACAGAGACACAGAGAGAGACACAGACAGAGACAGAGACAGGGACACAGACAGAGACACAGACAGAGACAGAGACACAGACAGAGACAGAGACAGAGACACAGACTGAGACAGGGACAGAGACAGAGACACAGACACAGACAGAGACATAGACAGAGACACAGACACAGACAGAGACAGGGACAGAGACAGAGACAGAGACAGAGACAGAGACAGAGACACAGACAGAGACAGGGACAGAGACAGAGACAGGGACACAGGCAAGGACACAGACAGAGACAGAGACAGAGATACAGGCAGAGACACATACAGAGACACAGACAGAGACAGGGACAGAGACAGAGACACAGGCACAGACACAGACAGAGACACAGACAGAGACAGGGACAGAGACAGAGACAGGGACAAAGACAGGGACACAGACAGAGACTGAGACACAGACAGGGACACAGACAGAGACACAGACAGAGACAGAGACACAGACAGAGACACAGACAGAGACACAGACAGAGACAGGGACAGAGACAGAGACACCGACACAGACACAGACAGAGACAGAGACACAGACAGAGACAGGGACAGAGACAGAGACAGGGACAAAGACTGGGACACAGACAGAGACTGAGACACAGACAGAGACACAGACAGAGACAAGGAAAGAGACAGAGACAGGGACAGAGACAGAGACAGGGACACAGACAGAGGCACAGACAGAGACAGAGACACAGACAGAGACAGAGACACAGACAGGGACAGAGACACAGACAGAGACACAGACAGAGACACAGACAGAGACAGGATAGTGACAGAGACAGGGACACAGGCAGGGACACAGACAGAGACAGAGACACAGACAGAGACACAGACGGAGACACAGAGAGAGACACAGACAGAGACAGAGACAGGGACACAGACAGAGACACAGACAGAGACAGAGACACAGACAGAGACAGAGACAGAGACACAGACTGAGACAGGGACAGAGACAGAGACACAGACACAGACAGAGACATAGACAGAGACACAGACACAGACAGAGACAGGGACAGAGACAGAGACAGAGACAGAGACAGGGACAAAGACAGGGACACAGACAGAGACTGAGACACAGACAGGGACACAGACAGAGACACAGACAGAGACAGAGACAGAGACAGAGACACAGACAGAGACACAGACAGAGACACAGACAGAGACAGGGACAGAGACAGAGACACCGACACAGACACAGACAGAGACAGAGACACAGACAGAGACAGGGACAGAGACAGAGACAGGGACAAAGACTGGGACACAGACAGAGACTGAGACACAGACAGAGACACAGACAGAGACAAGGACAGAGACAGAGACAGGGACAGAGACAGAGACAGGGACACAGACAGAGGCACAGACAGAGACAGAGACACAGACAGAGACAGAGACACAGACAGTGACAGGGACAGAGACACAGACAGAGACACAGACAGAGACACAGACAGAGACAGGGACAGTGACAGAGACAGGGACACAGGCAGGGACACAGACAGAGACAGAGACACAGACAGAGACACAGACAGAGACAGAGACAGAGACAGGGACAGAGACAGAGACAGGGACACAGACAGAGACACAGACAGAGAAAGAGACACAGACAGAGACAGATACAGAGACAGAGACACAGACTGAGACAGGGACAGAGACAGAGACACAGACACAGACAGAGACATAGACAGAGACAGAGACACAGACAGAGACAGGGACAGAGACAGAGACAGAGACACAGACAGAGACACAGACAGAGACAGGTACACAGACAGAGACACAGACAGAGACAGGGACAGAGACAGAGACAGGGACACAGACAGAGACACAGACAGAGACAGGGGCAGAGACAGAGACAGGGACACAGACAGAGACAGAGACACAGACAGAGACAGGGACAGAGACTGAGACACAGACAGAGATAGAGACAGGGACATAGACAGAGACACAAACACAGACAGAGAAACAGACAGAGGTAGTGACACAGACAGAGACAGGGTCACAGACAGAGACAGAGACACAGACAAAGACAGGGACAGAGACAGAGACACAGACAGAGACACAGGCAGAGACAGGTACACAGACAGAGACAGCGACACAGACACAGACAGAGACATAGGCAGAGACAGGGACAGAGACAGAGACAGAGACAGAGACAGAGACACAGACACAGACACAGACAGAGACAGAGACACAGACAGAGACAGGGACAGAGACAGAGACAGGGACACAGGCAAGGACACAGACAGAGACAGAGACACAGACACAGACAGAGACACAGGCAGAGACACAGACAGAGACAGGGACAGAGACAGAGACACAGACACAGACAGAGACTGAGACACAGACAGAGACAGGGACAGAGACAGAGACAGGGACTCAGACAGAGACACAGACAGAGACACAGACAGAGACAGAGACACAGACAGGGACAGGGACAGAGACACAGACAGAGACACAGACAGAGACACAGACAGAGACAGGGATAGTGACAGAGACAGGGACACAGGTAGGGACACAGACAGAGACAGAGACACAGACAGAGACAGAGACAGAGACAGAGACAGGGACAGAGACAGAGACAGGGACACAGACAGAGACACAGACAGAGACAGAGACACAGACAGAGACAGAGACAGAGACACAGAGAGAGACCCAGACTGAGACAGGGACAGAGACACAGACAGAGACATAGACAGAGACAGAGACACAGACAGAGACAGGGACAGAGACAGAAACAGAGACAGAGACACAGACAGAGACAGGGACAGAGACAGAGACAGGGACACAGGCAAGGACACAGACAGAGACAGAGACACAGACACAGACAGAGACACAGACAGAGACACAGACAGAGACAGGGACAGAGACAGAGACACAGACAGAGACAGAGACACAGACAGAGACAGGGACAGAGACAGAGACAGGGACAAAGACAGGGACACAGACAGAGACTGAGACACAGACAATGACAGAGACACAGGCAGAGACACAGACAGAGACAGAGACACAGACAGAGGCAGGGACAGAGACAGAGACACAGACAGAGACACAGGCAGAGACAGGGACAGAGGCAGAGACACAGACAGAGACACAGACAGAGACAGGGACAGAGACACAGACAGAGACACAGAAAGAGACAGAGACACAGACAGAGATGCAGACAGAGACAGGGACAGAGACAGAGACACTAACAGAGACAGAGACACAGACAGAGACAGGGACACAGACAGAGACAGGGACACAGACAGAGACACAGACACAGACACAGACAGAGACAGAGACACAGACAGAGACACAGGCAGAGACAGGGACAGAGACAGAGGCAGAGACACAGACAGAGACACAGACAGAGACAGGGACAGAGACAGAGACAGAGACACAGACAGAGACAGAGACACAGACAGAGATGCAGACAGAGACAGGGACAGAGACAGAGACACAGACAGAGACAGAGACACAGACAGAGACAGGGACAGAGACACAGACAGGGACACAAACAGAGACAGGGACAGGGACAGAGATAGGGACACAGACAGAGACAGAGACACAGACAGAGACACAGGCAGGGACAGCGACAGAGACAGAGACAGGGACAGAGACACAGACAGAGACGCAAACAGAGACAGAGACACAGACAGAGACACAGACAGAGCAACAGACAGTGAGAGGGACAGAGACAGAGACACAGACAGAGACAGAGACACAGACAGAGACAGAGACACAGACAGAGACAGGGACAGAGACAGAGACAGAGACACAGACAGAGACACAGACAGAGCCAAAGACAGAGACAGGGACAGAGACAGAGACACAGGCAGAGACACAGACAGAGACACAGACAGAGACAGAGACAGAGACAGTGACACAGACAGAGACAAAGACACAGACAGAGACACAGACAGAGACAGATACAGGGACAGAGACAGAGACACAGACAGAGACACAGACAGAGACAGGGACAGAGACAGAGACAGGGACACAGACAGAGACAGAAACACAGACAGAGACACAGACAGAGACAGGGACAGAGACAGACACAGAGACACAGACAGAGACAGGGGCAGAGACAGAGACAGAGACACAGACAGAGACAGAGACACAGACAGAGACACAGACAGAGACAGGCACAGAGACTGAGACACAGACAGAGACAGAGACAGGGACATAGACAGAGATAGAAACACAGATAGAGGAATAGACAGAGGCAGTGACACAGACAGAGACAGGGACACAGACAGAGACACAGACAGAGACAGAGACACAGACAGAGACACAGGCAGAGACAGGGACAGAGACAGAGGCAGGGACACAGACAGAGACGCAGACAGAGACAGGGACAGAGACAGAGACACGGACAGAGACAGAGACACATACAGAGATGCAGACAGAGACAGGGACAGAGACAGAGACACAGACAGAAACACAGACAGAGACAGGGACACAGACAGAGACACAGACAGAGACGCAGACAGAGACAGGGACAGAGACAGAGAGAGAGGCACAGACAGAGACACAGACAGAGACAGGGAGAGAGACACAGACAGGGACACAGACAGAGACAGAGACACAGACATAGACACAGACAGAGACTGGGACATAGACAGAGACAGAGACACAGACAGAGACACAGACAGAGACAGGGATAGTGACACAGGCAGGAACACAGACAGAGACAGGGACAGAAACAGAGATAGGGACACAGACACAGACAGATACACAGACAGAGACACAGACAGAGACAGGGACAGAGAGAGAGACACAGGCAGAGACAGGGACAGAGACACAGACAGAGACACAAACAGAGACAGAGACACAAACAGAGACACATACAGAGAAACAGACAGAGACAGGGACAGAGATAGAGACAGAGACACAGACAGAGACAGAGTCACAGACAGAGACACAGGCAGAGACAGTGACAGAGACAGAGACACAGACAGAGACAGAGACACAGACAGAGACACAGACAGAGACACAGACAGTGACAGGGACAGAGACAGAGACAGAGACACAGACAGAGACACAGACAGAGACAGAGACAGAGACAGTGACACAGACAGAGACAATGGCACAGACAGAGACATAGACAGAGACAGGGACAGGGACAGAGACAGAGACAGAGACAGAGACACAGACATAGACAGGGACAGAGACAGAGACATGGACACAGACAGACAGAGACAGAGACACAGACAGAGGCGGGGACAGAGACAGAGACAGAGACACAGACAGAGACAGTGGCAGAGTAGAGACAGAGACACAGACAGAGACAGAGACAGAGACACAGACAGAGACAGGGGCAGAGACTGAGACACAGACAGAGATAGAGACAGGGACATAGACAGTGACACAAACACAGACAGAGAAACAGACAGAGGCAGTGATACAGACAGAGACAGGGACACAGACAGAGACACAGACAGAGACAGGGACAGAGACAGAGACACAGGCAGAGACACAGGCAGAGACAGGTACACAGACAGAGACAGCGACACGGATACAGACAGAGACATAGACAGAGACAGGGACAGAGACAGAGACAGAGACAGGGACACAGACAGAGACAGAGACACAGACAGAGACAGGGACAGAGACAGAGACAGGGACACAGACAGATACACAGACAGAGACAGAGACACAGACACAGACAGAGACTCAGACAGAGACACAGACAGAGACAGGGACAGAGACAGAGACACAGACACAGACAGAGACAGAGACACAGACAGAGACAGGGAGAGAGAGAGAGACAGGGACAAAGACAGGGACACAGACAGAGACTGAGACACAGACAGAGACACAGACAGAGACAAGGACAGAGACAGGGACAGAGACAGGGACACAGACAGAGGCACATACAGAGACAGAGACACAGACACAGACAGAGACACAGACAGGGACAGAGACACAGACAGAGACACAGACAGAGACACAGACAGAGACAGGGACAGTGACAGAGACAGGGACACAGGCAGGGACACAGACAGAGACAGAGACACAGACAGAGACACAGACTGAGACAGAGACAGAGACAGGGACAGAGACAGAGACAGGGACACAGACAGAGACACAGACAGAGAAAGAGACACAGACAGATACAGATACAGAGACAGAGACACAGACTGAGACAGGGACAGAGACAGAGACAGAGACACAGACACAGACAGAGACATAGACAGAGACACAGACACAGACAGAGACAGGGACAGGGACAGAGACAGAGACACAGACAGAGACACAGACAGAGACAGGTACACAGACTGTGACAGGGACAGAGACAGGGACACAGACAGAGACACAGACAGAGACAGGGATAGTGACAGAGACAGGGACACAGGCAGGGACACAGATAGAGACAGAGACACAGACAGAGACACAGACAGAGACAGAGACAGAGACAGGGACAGAGACAGAGACAGGGACAGAGACAGAGACAGGGACACAGACAGAGACACAGACAGAGACAGAGACACAGACAGAGACAGAGACAGAGACAGGGACACAGACAGGGACAGAGACAGAGACACAGACAGAGACATAGACAGAGACAGAGACACAGACAGAGACAGGGACAGAGACAGAGACACAGACAGAGACACAGACAGAGACAGGTACACAGACAGAGACACAGACAGAGACAGGGACAGAGACAGAGACAGGGACACAGACAGAGACACAGACTGAGACAGGGACAGAGACAGAGACAGAGACAGGGACAGAGACAGGGACACAGACAGAGACACAGACAGAGACAGGGACACAGACAGAGACACAGACACAGACAGAGACAGGGACAGAGACACAGACAGAGACAGGGACACAGACACATACAGAGACAGAGACAGGGACAGAGACAGAGACACAGACAGAGACTCAGAAAGAGACAGGGACACAGACAGAGACAGGGACACAGACAGAGACACAGACAGAGACACAGACAGGGACACAGACAGAGACAGGGACAGAGACAGAGACACAGACAGCGACAGAGACACAGACAGGGACAGGGACAGAGACACAGACAGCGACACAGACAGAGACACAGACAGAGACAGGGATAGTGACAGAGACAGGGACACAGGCAGGGACACAGACAGAGACAGAGACACAGGCAGAGACACAGACAGAGACAGAGACAGAGACATAGACAGAGACAGGGACAGAGACAGAGACAGAGACAGAGACAGGGACACAGACAGAGACAGAGACAGAGACACAGACAGAGACAGGGACAGAGACAGAGACAGGGACACAGGCAAGGACACAGACAGAGACAGAGACACAGACAGAGACACAGACAGAGACACAGACAGAGACAGGGACAGAGACAGAGACACAGACACAGACAGAGACAGAGACACAGACAGAGACAGAGACAGAGACAGGGACAAAGACAGGGACACAGACAGAGACTGAGACACAGACAGAGACACAGACAGAAACAAGGACAGAGACAGAGACAGGGACACAGACAGAGACACAGACAGAGACAGGTACACAGACGGAGACAGGGACAGAGACAGGGACACAGACAGAGACACAGACAGAGACAGGGATAGTGACAGAGACAGGGACACAGGCAGGGACACAGATAGAGACGGAGACACAGACAGAGACACAGACAGAGACAGAGACAGGGACAGAGACAGAGACAGGGACAGAGACAGAGACAGGGACACAGACAGAGACACAGACAGAGACAGAGACACAGACAGAGACAGAGACAGAGACAGAGACACAGACGGAGACAGGGACAGAGACAGAGACACAGACAGAGACATAGACAGAGACAGAGACACAGACAGAGACAGGGACAGAGACAGAGACACAGACAGAGACACAGACAGAGACAGGTACACAGACAGAGACACAGACAGAGACAGGGACAGAGACAGAGACAGGGACACAGACAGAGACACAGACTGAGACAGGGACCGAGACAGAGACAGAGACAGGGACAGAGACAGGGACACAGACAGAGACACAGACAGAGACAGGGACACAGACAGAGACACAGACACAGACAGAGACAGGGACAGAGACACAGACAGAGACAGGGACACAGACACATACAGAGACAGAGACAGGGACAGAGACAGAGACACAGACAGAGACTCAGAAAGAGACAGGGACACAGACAGAGACTGGGACACAGACAGAGACACAGACAGAGACACAGACAGGGACACAGACAGAGACAGGGACAGAGACAGAGACACAGACAGCGACAGAGACACAGACAAGGACAGGGACAGAGACACAGACAGCGACACAGACAGAGACACAGACAGAGACAGGGATAGTGACAGAGACAGGGACACAGGCAGGGACACAGACAGAGACAGAGACACAGACAGAGACACAGACAGAGACAGAGACAGAGACATAGACATGGACAGAGACAGGGACAGAGACAGAGACAGAGACAGAGACAGGGACACAGAAAGAGACAGAGACCGAGACACAGACAGAAACAGGGACAGAGACAGAGACAGGGACACAGGCAAGGACACAGACAGAGACAGAGACACAGACAGAGACAGAGACACAGACAGAGACACAGACAGAGACAGGGACAGAGACACAGACACAGACACAGACAGAGGCAGAGACACAGACACAGACAGGGACAGAGACAGAGACAGGGACAAAGACATGGACACAGACATAGACTGAGACACAGACAGAGACACAGACAGAAACAAGGACAGAGACAGAGACAGGGACACAGACAGAGACAGAGACACAGACAGAGACAGGGACAGAGACAGAGACACAGGCAGAGACACAGGCAGAGACAGGTACACAGACAGAGACAGCGACACAGATACAGACAGAGACATAGACAGAGACAGGGGCAGAGACAGAGACAGGGACACAGACAGAGACAGAGACACAGACAGAGACAGGGACAGAGACAGAGACAGGGACACAGACAGAGACACAGACAGAGACAGAGACACAGACACTGACAGAGACTCAGACAGAGACACAGACAGAGACAGGGACAGAGACAGAGACACAGACAGAGACAGAGACAGAGACACTGACAGAGACAGGGAGAGAGACAGAGACAGGGACAAAGACAGGGACACAGACAGAGACTGAGACACAGACAGAGACACAGACAGAGACAAGGACAGAGACAGGGACAGAGACAGAGACAGGGACACAGACAGAGGCACATACAGAGACAGAGACACAGACAGAGACACAGACACAGACAGGGACAGGGACAGAGACACAGACAGAGACACAGACAGAGACACAGACAGAGACAGGGACCGTGACAAAGACAGGGACACAGGCAGGGACACAGACAGAGACACAGACAGAGACACAGACAGAGACAGAGACAGAGACTGAGACAGGGACAGAGACAGAGACAGGGACACAGACAGAGACACAGACAGAGAAAGAGACACAGACAGAGACACAGACTGAGACAGGGACAGAGACAGAGACACAGACACAGACAGAGACATAGACAGAGACACTGACACAGACAGAGACACTGACACAGACAGAGACAGGGACAGAGACAGAGACAGAGACAGAGACACAGACAGAGACACAGACAGAGACAGGGACAGAGACAGGGACACAGACAGAGACACAGACAGAGACAGGGGCAGAGACAGAGACAGGGACACAGACAGAGACAGAGACACAGACAGAGACACAGACAGAGACAGGGACAGAGACTGAGACACAGACAGAGATAGAGACAGGGACATAGACAGAGACACAAACACAGACAGAGAAACAGACAGAGGCAGTGACACAGACAGAGACAGGGACACAGACAGCGACAGGGATACAGACAGAGACAGGGACAGAGACAGAGACAGAGACAGAGACAGCGACACAGACAGAGACAGAGACAGAGACAGAGACACAGACAGAGACAGGGACAGAGACAGAGACAGGGACACAGGCAAGGACACAGACAGAGACAGAGACAGAGACACAGACAGAGACACAGACAGAGACACAGACAGAGACAGGGACAGAGACAGAGACACAGACACAGACAGAGACAGAGACACAGACAGAGACAGGGACAGAGACAGAGACAGGGACAAAGACAGGGACACAGACAGAGACTGAGACACAGACAGAGACACAGACAGAAACAAGGACAGAGACAGAGACAGGGACAGAGACAGAGACAGGGACACAGACAGAGACACAGACAGAGACAGAGACACAGACAGAGACCGAGACACAGACAGGGACAGGGACAGAGACACAGACAGAGACACAGACAGAGACACAGACAGAGACACAGACAGAGACAGGGATAGTGACAGAGACAGGGACTCAGGCAGGGACACAGACAGAGACAGAGACACAGACAGAGACACAGACAGAGAGAGAGACAGAGACAGGGACAGAGACAGAGACAGGGACACAGACAGAGACACAGACAGAGAAAGAGACACAGACAGATACAGATACAGAGACAGAGACACAGACTGAGACAGGGACAGAGACAGAGACAGAGACACAGACACAGACAGAGACATAGACAGAGACACAGACACAGACAGAGACAGGGACAGGGACAGAGACAGAGACACAGACAGAGACACAGACAGAGACAGGTACACAGACTGTGACAGGGACAGAGACAGGGACACAGACAGAGACACAGACAGAGACAGGGATAGTGACAGAGACAGGGACACAGGCAGGGACACAGATAGAGACAGAGACACAGACAGAGACACAGACAGAGACAGAGACAGAGACAGGGACAGAGACAGAGACAGGGACAGAGACAGAGACAGGGACACAGACAGAGACACAGACAGAGACAGAGACACAGACAGAGACAGAGACAGAGACAGGGACACAGACAGGGACAGAGACAGAGACACAGACAGAGACATAGACAGAGACAGAGACACAGACAGAGACAGGGACAGAGACAGAGACACAGACAGAGACACAGACAGAGACAGGTACACAGACAGAGACACAGACAGAGACAGGGACAGAGACAGAGACAGGGACACAGACAGAGACACAGACTGAGACAGGGACAGAGACAGAGACAGAGACAGGGACAGAGACAGGGACACAGACAGAGACACAGACAGAGACAGGGACACAGACAGAGACACAGACACAGACAGAGACAGGGACAGAGACACAGACAGAGACAGGGACACAGACACATACAGAGACAGAGACAGGGACAGAGACAGAGACACAGACAGAGACTCAGAAAGAGACAGGGACACAGACAGAGACAGGGACACAGACAGAGACACAGACAGAGACACAGACAGGGACACAGACAGAGACAGGGACAGAGACAGAGACACAGACAGCGACAGAGACACAGACAGGGACAGGGACAGAGACACAGACAGCGACACAGACAGAGACACAGACAGAGACAGGGATAGTGACAGAGACAGGGACACAGGCAGGGACACAGACAGAGACAGAGACACAGGCAGAGACACAGACAGAGACAGAGACAGAGACATAGACAGAGACAGGGACAGAGACAGAGACAGAGACAGAGACAGGGACACAGACAGAGACAGAGACACAGACAGAGACAGGGACAGAGACAGAGACAGGGACACAGGCAAGGACACAGACAGAGACAGAGACAGAGACACAGACAGAGACACAGACAGAGACACAGACAGAGACAGGGACAGAGACAGAGACACAGACACAGACAGAGACAGAGACACAGACAGAGACAGAGACAGAGACAGGGACAAAGACAGGGACACAGACAGAGACTGAGACACAGACAGAGACACAGACAGAAACAAGGACAGAGACAGAGACAGGGACACAGACAGAGACACAGACAGAGACAGGTACACAGACGGAGACAGGGACAGAGACAGGGACACAGACAGAGACACAGACAGAGACAGGGATAGTGACAGAGACAGGGACACAGGCAGGGACACAGATAGAGACAGAGACACAGACAGAGACACAGACAGAGACAGAGACAGGGACAGAGACAGAGACAGGGACAGAGACAGAGACAGGGACACAGACAGAGACACAGACAGAGACAGAGACACAGACAGAGACAGAGACAGAGACAGAGACACAGACGGAGACAGGGACAGAGACAGAGACACAGACAGAGACATAGACAGAGACAGAGACACAGACAGAGACAGGGACAGAGACAGAGACACAGACAGAGACACAGACAGAGACAGGTACACAGACAGAGACACAGACAGAGACAGGGACAGAGACAGAGACAGGGACACAGACAGAGACACAGACTGAGACAGGGACAGAGACAGAGACAGAGACAGGGACAGAGACAGGGACACAGACAGAGACACAGACAGAGACAGGGACACAGACAGAGACACAGACACAGACAGAGACAGGGACAGAGACACAGACAGAGACAGGGACACAGACACATACAGAGACAGAGACAGGGACAGAGACAGAGACACAGACAGAGACTCAGAAAGAGACAGGGACACAGACAGAGACTGGGACACAGACAGAGACACAGACAGAGACACAGACAGGGACACAGACAGAGACAGGGACAGAGACAGAGACACAGACAGCGACAGAGACACAGACAAGGACAGGGACAGAGACACAGACAGCGACACAGACAGAGACACAGACAGAGACAGGGATAGTGACAGAGACAGGGACACAGGCAGGGACACAGACAGAGACAGAGACACAGACAGAGACACAGACAGAGACAGAGACAGAGACATAGACATGGACAGAGACAGGGACAGAGACAGAGACAGAGACAGAGACAGGGACACAGAAAGAGACAGAGACCGAGACACAGACAGAAACAGGGACAGAGACAGAGACAGGGACACAGGCAAGGACACAGACAGAGACAGAGACACAGACAGAGACAGAGACACAGACAGAGACACAGACAGAGACAGGGACAGAGACACAGACACAGACACAGACAGAGGCAGAGACACAGACACAGACAGGGACAGAGACAGAGACAGGGACAAAGACATGGACACAGACATAGACTGAGACACAGACAGAGACACAGACAGAAACAAGGACAGAGACAGAGACAGGGACACAGACAGAGACAGAGACACAGACAGAGACAGGGACAGAGACAGAGACACAGGCAGAGACACAGGCAGAGACAGGTACACAGACAGAGACAGCGACACAGATACAGACAGAGACATAGACAGAGACAGGGGCAGAGACAGAGACAGGGACACAGACAGAGACAGAGACACAGACAGAGACAGGGACAGAGACAGAGACAGGGACACAGACAGAGACACAGACAGAGACAGAGACACAGACACTGACAGAGACTCAGACAGAGACACAGACAGAGACAGGGACAGAGACAGAGACACAGACAGAGACAGAGACAGAGACACTGACAGAGACAGGGAGAGAGACAGAGACAGGGACAAAGACAGGGACACAGACAGAGACTGAGACACAGACAGAGACACAGACAGAGACAAGGACAGAGACAGGGACAGAGACAGAGACAGGGACACAGACAGAGGCACATACAGAGACAGAGACACAGACAGAGACAGAGACACAGACAGGGACAGGGACAGAGACACAGACAGAGACACAGACAGAGACACAGACAGAGACAGGGACCGTGACAAAGACAGGGACACAGGCAGGGACACAGACAGAGACACAGACAGAGACACAGACAGAGACAGAGACAGAGACTGAGACAGGGACAGAGACAGAGACAGGGACACAGACAGAGACACAGACAGAGAAAGAGACACAGACAGAGACACAGACTGAGACAGGGACAGAGACAGAGACACAGACACAGACAGAGACATAGACAGAGACACTGACACAGACAGAGACACTGACACAGACAGAGACAGGGACAGAGACAGAGACAGAGACAGAGACACAGACAGAGACACAGACAGAGACAGGGACAGAGACAGGGACACAGACAGAGACACAGACAGAGACAGGGGCAGAGACAGAGACAGGGACACAGACAGAGACAGAGACACAGACAGAGACACAGACAGAGACAGGGACAGAGACTGAGACACAGACAGAGATAGAGACAGGGACATAGACAGAGACACAAACACAGACAGAGAAACAGACAGGGACAGAGACAGAGACAGAGACAGAGACAGCGACACAGACAGAGACAGAGACAGAGACAGAGACACAGACAGAGACAGGGACAGAGACAGAGACAGGGACACAGGCAAGGACACAGACAGAGACAGAGACAGAGACACAGACAGAGACACAGACAGAGACACAGACAGAGACAGGGACAGAGACAGAGACACAGACACAGACAGAGACAGAGACACAGACAGAGACAGGGACAGAGACAGAGACAGGGACAAAGACAGGGACACAGACAGAGACTGAGACACAGACAGAGACACAGACAGAAACAAGGACAGAGACAGAGACAGGGACAGAGACAGAGACAGGGACACAGACAGAGACACAGACAGAGACAGAGACACAGACAGAGACCGAGACACAGACAGGGACAGGGACAGAGACACAGACAGAGACACAGACAGAGACACAGACAGAGACACAGACAGAGACAGGGATAGTGACAGAGACAGGGACTCAGGCAGGGACACAGACAGAGACAGAGACACAGACAGAGACACAGACAGAGAGAGAGACAGAGACAGGGACAGAGACAGAGACAGGGACACAGACAGAGACACAGACAGAGACAGAGACAGAGACACAGACAGAGACAGAGACAGAGACACAGACTGAGACAGGGACAGAGACAGAGACACAGACAGAGACATAGACAGAGACAGAGACACAGACAGAGACAGGGACAGAGACAGAGACAGAGACAGAGACAGAGACAGAGACAGGGACAGAGACAGAGACAGGGACACAGGCAATGACACAGGCAGAGAGAGAGACAGAGACAGAGACACAGACAGAGACACAGACAGAGACACAGACAGAGACAGGGACAGAGACAGAGACACAGACACAGACACAGACACAGACAGAGACAGAGACACAGACAGAGACAGGGACAGAGACAGAGACAGGGACAAAGACAGGGACACAGACAGAGACTGAGACACAGACAGAGACACAGACAGAAACAAGGACAGAGACAGAGACAGGGACAGAGACAGGGACACAGACAGAGGCAGTGACACAGACAGAGACACAGACAGAGACAGGGACAGAGACTGAGACACAGACAGAGATAGAGACAGGGACATAGACAGAGACACAAACACAGACAGAGAAACAGACAGAGGCAGTGACACAGACAGAGACAGGGACACAGACAGAGACAGAGACACAGACAGAGACATGGACAGAGACAGAGACACAGACAGATACACAGGCAGAGACAGGTACACAGACAGAGACAGCGACACACGCACAGACAGAGACATAGACAGAGACAGGGACAGAGACAGAGACAGAGACATGGACACAGACAGAGACAGAGACAGAGACACAGACAGAGACAGGTACAGAGACAGAGACAGGGACACAGGCAAGGACACAGACAAGGACACAGACAGAGACACAGACACAGACAGAGACACAGACAGAGACACAGACAGAGACAGGGACAGAGACAGAGACAGGGACACAGACAGAGACACAGACAGAGAAAGAGACACAGACAGAGACACAGACTGAGACAGGGACAGAGACAGAGACACAGACACAGACAGAGACATAGACAGAGACACTGACACAGACAGAGACACTGACACAGACAGAGACAGGGACAGAGACAGAGACAGAGACACAGACAGAGACACAGACAGAGACAGGGACAGAGACAGGGACACAGACAGAGACACAGACAGAGACAGGGGCAGAGACAGAGACAGGGACACAGACAGAGACAGAGACACAGACAGAGACACAGACAGAGACAGGGACAGAGACTGAGACACAGACAGAGATAGAGACAGGGACATAGACAGAGTCACAAACACAGACAGAGAAACAGACAGAGGCAGTGACACAGACAGAGACAGGGACACAGACAGCGACAGGGATACAGACAGAGACAGGGACAGAGACAGAGACACAGACAGAGACACAGGCAGAGACAGGTACACAGACAGAGACAGCGACACAGACACAGACAGAGACATAGACAGAGACAGGGACAGAGACAGAGACAGAGACAGAGACAGGGACACAGACAGAGACAGAGACAGAGACACAGACAGAGACAGGGACAGAGACAGAGACAGGGACACAGGCAAGGACACAGACAGAGACAGAGACAGAGACACAGACAGAGACACAGACAGAGACACAGACAGAGACAGGGACAGAGACAGAGACACAGACACAGACAGAGACAGGGACAGAGACAGAGACAGGGACAAAGACAGGGACACAGACAGAGACTGAGACACAGACAGAGACACAGACAGAAACAAGGACAGAGACAGAGACAGGGACAGAGACAGAGACAGGGACACAGACAGAGACAGGGACACAGACAGAGACACAGACAGAGACAGAGACACAGACAGAGACCGAGACACAGACAGGGACAGGGACAGAGACACAGACAGAGACACAGACAGAGACACAGACAGAGACAGGGATAGTGACAGAGACAGGGACTCAGGCAGGGACACAGACAGAGACAGAGACACAGACAGAGACACAGACAGAGAGAGAGACAGAGACAGGGACAGAGACAGAGACAGGGACACAGACAGAGACACAGACAGAGACAGAGACAGAGACACAGACAGAGACAGAGACAGAGACACAGACTGAGACAGGGACAGAGACAGAGACACAGACAGAGACATAGACAGAGACAGAGACACAGACAGAGACAGGGACAGAGACAGAGACAGAGACAGAGACAGGGACAGAGACAGAGACAGGGACACAGGCAATGACACAGGCAGAGAGAGAGACAGAGACAGAGACACAGACAGAGACACAGACAGAGACACAGACAGAGACAGGGACAGAGACAGAGACACAGACACAGACACAGACAGAGACAGAGACACAGACAGAGACAGGGACAGAGACAGAGACAGGGACAAAGACAGGGACACAGACAGAGACTGAGACACAGACAGAGACACAGACAGAAACAAGGACAGAGACAGAGACAGGGACAGAGACAGGGACACAGACAGAGGCAGAGACACAGACAGAGACAGGGACAGAGACTGAGACACAGACAGAGATAGAGACAGGGACATAGACAGAGACACAAACACAGACAGAGAAACAGACAGAGGCAGTGACACAGACAGAGACAGGGACACAGACAGAGACAGAGACACAGACAGAGACATGGACAGAGACAGAGACACAGACAGATACACAGGCAGAGACAGGTACACAGACAGAGACAGCGACACAGGCACAGACAGAGACATAGACAGAGACAGGGACAGAGACAGAGACAGAGACATGGACACAGACAGAGACAGAGACAGAGACACAGACAGAGACAGGGACAGAGACAGAGACAGGGACACAGGCAAGGACACAGACAGAGACAGAGACACAGACAGAGACACAGACAGAGACACAGACAGAGACAGGGACAGAGACAGAGACACAGACACAGACACAGACAGAGACACAGACAGAGACATGGAGAGAGACAGAGACAGGGACAAAGACAGGGACACAGACAGAGACTGAGACGCAGACAGAGACACAGACAGAAACAAGGACAGAGACAGAGATAGGGACAGAGACAGAGACAGGGACACAGACAGAGACACAGACAGTGACAGAGACACAGACAGAGACAGAGACACAGACAGGGACAGGGACAGAGACACAGACAGAGACACAGACAGAGACACAGACAGAGACAGGATAGTGACAGAGACAGGGACACAGGCAGGGACACTGACAGAGACAGAGACAGAGACACAGACAGAGACACAGACAGAGACACAGACAGAGACACAGACAGAGACAGAGACAGGGACACAGACAGAGACACAGACAGAGACAGAGACACAGACAGAGACAGAGACAGAGACACAGACTGAGACAGGGACAGAGACAGAGACACAGACACAGACAGAGACATAGACAGAGACAGAGACACAGACAGAGACAGGGACAGAGACAGAGACAGAGACAGAGACACAGACAGAGACAGAGACAGAGACAGGGACACAGGCAAGGACACAGACAGAGACAGAGACAGAGACACAGGCAGAGACACAGACAGAGACACAGACAGAGACAGGGACAGAGACAGAGACACAGGCACAGACACAGGCAGAGACACAGACAGAGACAGGGACAGAGACAGAGACAGGGACAAAGACAGGGACACAGACAGAGACTGAGACACAGACAGAGACACAGACAGAAACAAGGACAGAGACAGAGACAGGGACAGAGACAGTGACAGGGACACAGACAGAGACAGAGACACAGGCAGAGATAGAGACAGGGACATAGACAGAGACACAAACACAGACAGAGAAACAGACAGAGGCAGTGACACAGACAGAGACAGGGACACAGACAGAGACAGAGACACAGACAGAGACAGGGACAGAGACAGAGACACAGACAGAGACACAGGCAGAGACAGGTACACAGACAGAGACAGCGACACAGACACAGACAGAGACATAGACAGAGACAGGGACAGAGACAGAGACAGAGACAGAGACAGAGACAGGGACACAGGCAGAGACAGAGACAGAGACACAGACAAAGACAGGGACAGAGACAGAGACAGGGACACAGGCAAGGACACAGACAGAGACAGCGACAGAGACACAGACAGAGACACAGACAGAGACACAGACAGAGACAGGGACAGAGACAGAGACAGAGACACAGACACAGACACAGACACAGACACAGACAGAGACATGGACAGAGACAGAGACAGGGACAAAGACAGGGACACAGACAGAGACTGAGACACAGACAGAAACACAGACAGAAACAAGGACAGAGACAGAGACAGGGACAGAGACAGAGACAGGGACACAGACAGAGACACAGACAGTGACAGAGACAGAGACAGAGACAGAGACACAGACAGGGACAGGGACAGAGACACAGACAGAGACACAGACAGAGACACAGACAGAGACAGGGATAGTGACAGAGACAGGGACACAGGCAGGGACACAGACAGAGACAGAGACACAGACAGAGACACAGACAGAGACAGAGACAGAGACAGAGACAGGGACAGAGACAGAGACAGGGACACAGACAGAGACACAGACAGAGACAGAGACACAGACAGAGACAGAGACAGAGACACAGACTGAGACAGGGACAGAGACAGAGACACAGACAGAGACATAGACAGAGACAGAGACACAGACAGAGACAGGGACAGAGACAGAGACACAGACAGAGACACAGACAGAGACAGGTACACAGACATAGACACAGACAGAGACAGGGACAGAGACAGAGACAGGGACACAGACAGAGACACAGACTGAGACAGGGACAGAGACAGAGACAGAGACAGGGGCAGAGACAGGGACACAGACAGAGACACAGACAGAGACAGGGACACAGACACAGACAGAGACAGGGACAGAGACACAGACAGAGACAGGGACACAGACACATACAGAGACAGAGACAGGGACAGAGACAGAGACACAGACAGAGACTCAGAAAGAGACAGGGACACAGACAGAGACAGGGACACAGACAGAGACACAGACAGAGACACAGACAGGGACACAGACAGAGACAGGGACAGAGACAGAGACACAGACAGCGACAGAGACACAGACAGGGACAGGGACAGAGACACAGACAGCGACACAGACAGAGACACAGACAGAGACAGGGATAGTGACAGAGACAGGGACACAGGCAGGGACACAGACAGAGACAGAGACACAGACAGAGACACAGACAGAGACAGAGACAGAGACAGAGACAGGGACACAGACAGAGACACAGACAGAGACAGAGACACAAACAAAGACAGAGACAGAGACAGAGACACAGACACAGACTGAGACAGGTACAGAGACACAGACACAGACAGAGACATAAACAGAGACAGCGACACAGACAGAGACTGGGACAGAGACAGAGACAGAGACACAGACAGAGACACAGACAGAGATAGGTACACAGACAGAGACACAGACAGAGACAGGGACAGAGACAGAGACAGGGACACAGACAGAGACACAGACTGAGACAGGGACAGAGACAGAGACAGGGACAGAGACAGGGACACAGACAGAGACACAGACAGAGACAGGGACACAGACAGAGACACAGACACAGACAGAGACAGGGACAGAGACACAGACAGAGACAAGGACACAGACACATACAGAGACAGAGACAGGGACAGAGACAGAGACACAGACAGAGACTCAGAAAGAGACAGGGACACAGACAGAGACAGGGACACAGACAGAGACACAGAAAGAGACACAGACAGGGACACAGACAGAGACAGGGACAGAGACAGAGACACAGACAGCGACAGGGACAGAGAAAGAGACACAGACAGGGACACAGACAGAGACAGAGAAACAGACAGAGACACAGACAGATACAGGGACACAGACAGAGACAGGGACACAGGCAGAGACACAGACAGAGACAGGGACACAGACTGGGACACAGATAGAGACAGGGACACAGACAGAGACACAGAGAGAGACTGAGACACACACACAGACAGTGACAGGCAGAGACAGGGACACAGACAGACACAGAGACAGATACACAGACAGAGACACAGACAGAGACAGGGACACAGACAGAGACACAGACAGAGACACAGACAGGGACACACACAGAGACAGGGACAGAGACAGAGACACAGACAGAGACAGGGACAGAGACAGAGATACAGACACAGACAGGGACTGAGACACAGACAGAGACACAGACAGAGACCAGGACAGAGACAGAGACAGGGACAGAGACAGAGACAGGGACACAGACAGAGACACAGACAGAGACAGAGACACAGACAGAGACAGAGACACAGACAGAGACAGGGACAGAGACACAGACAGAGACTCAGACAGAGACAGGGACATTGACAGAGACAGGGACACAGGCAGGGACACAGACAGAGACAGAGACACAGACAGAGACAGGGACAAAGACAGAGACAGGGACAGAGGCAGAGACATGGACACAGACAGAGTCACAGACAGAGACAGAGACACAGACAGAGACAGAGACACAGACAGAGACACAGGCAGAGACAGGGACAGAGACAGAGACACAGACACAGACACAGACATAGACAGAGACAGAGACACAGACAGAGACAGGGACATAGACAGAGACAGAGACACAGACAGAGACACAGACAGAGACACAGACAGAAACAGGTACACAGACAGAGACACAGACAGAGACAGGGACAGAGACAGAGACAGGTACACAGACAGAGACACAGACTGAGACAGGGACAGAGACAGAGACAGGGACAGAGACAGGGACAGAGACAGAGACAGGGACACAGACAGAGACACAGACAGAGACAGGGACAGAGACACAGACAGCGACACAGACAGAGACAGGGATAGAGACACAGACAGATTCATGGACACAGACACAGACAGAGACAGAGACAGGGACAGAGACAGAGACACAGACAGAGATTAAGACAGAGACAGGGACACAGACAGAGACAGGGACACAGACAGAGACACAGACAGAGACACAGACAGGGACACAGACTGAGACAGGGACAGAGACAGAGACAGAGACACAGACAGAGACAGGGACAGAGAGAGAGACAGAGACACAGACAGGGACACAGACAGAGACAGAGAAACAGACAGAGACACAGACAGAGACAGGGACACAGACAGGGACAGGGACACAGGCAGAGACACAGACAGAGACTGGGCCACAGACAGGGACACAGACAGAGACAGGGACAGAGACAGAGACACAGAGAGAGACAGAGACACACACACATACAGTGACAGGCAGAGACAGGGACACAGACAGACACAGAGTCAGATACACAGACAGAGACACAGACAGAGACAGGGACACATACAGATATACAGACACAGACAGAGACAGGGACACAGACAGAGACAGGGACAGAGACAGAGACACAGGCAGAGACAGGGACAGAGACACAGACACAGACAGGGACAGAGACACAGACAGGGACACAGACAGAGACAGGGACACAGACAGAGACAGAGACACAGACAGAGACACAGACACAGACACGGACAGGGACACAGACAGGGACACAGACAGGGACAGAGACACAGACAGGGACAGGGACAGAGACACAGACAGGGACACAGACAGAGACAGAGACACAGACAGAGACACAGAATCAGACAGGGACACAGACAGAGACAGAGACACTGGCAGAGACACAGACAGGGACAGAGACAGGGCCAGAGACAGAGACACAGACACAGACAGAGACAGGGACAGAGACAGAGACAGGGACAGAGACAGGGACAGAGACAGAGACACAGACAGGGGCACAGACGGAAACTGGGACACAGACAGAGACAGGGACACAGACAGAGACACAGACAGAGACAGGGACAGAGACAGAGACACAGACACAGACAGAGACACAGACAGAGACACAGACACAGACACAGACAGGGACACAGACAGGGACACAGACAGGGACACAGACAGAGACACAGACAGAGACAGAGACACAGACAGAGACACAGACAGAGACACAGACAGAGACAGTATCACAATTTACAGTGGTCTCTGGGCAGTACATCATTACTTACATTGGCCCCGGGGCAGTATGTCATTATTTACAGTGGTCCCTGTGTAGTACATCATTATTTACAGTGGTCCCAGGGCAGTATAATATTATTTACAGTGGTGTCTGTGTTGCATATCATTATTTACTGTGGTCCCTTGGGTAGTCTATCATTATGTACAGTGGTCCCTGTGCAGTTCAGCATTATTTACAGCAGTCCCTGGGGGGAAATTTTATTATTTGCTGTGGTCCCTGGATAGTATTTCATTATTTACAATGATCCCTGGGTAGCACCTTATTATTTGCAGTGGTCCCTGTGTGGTACATCATGATTTACAACCGCCCCAGGGTGGACTTTCATTATTTACTGAAGTCCCTGGGTAGTATCTCATTATTTACCGTCTTCCCTGGGTAGTATTGTCATTATTTACAGCGGTCCCTGTGTCCTATATCAATATTTCCAGTGGTCACTGGATGGTATTTCATTGTTTACAGTGGTTTCTGTGTAGTATATCATTTTTTACAGCGGTCCCTGTGCAGAATATCTGTATTTACAGTTATCCCTGCGTAGTGTATCATTACTTAGAACTGTCCCAGGGTGGATCCTCATTATTTGCTGTGGTCCCTGGAAAGTATACCATTATTTACAGTGGTTGCTGTGTAATATATCATTATTTACAGTGGTGTCTGGCTCGTATATCATTTTTTACTGTGGTCTCCGGGTAGCATATCAGTATTTGCAGCGGTCCCTTGGCAGTATTGCATTATGTACAGTGATCTCTGTGTAGTACATTATTGGTTACAACGGACCTTGTGAGGAATATCATTCTTTAGAGTTGTCCCTGGATAGTACATTAGTATTCACAGTGGTCCCTGTGTAGTATATAATTATTTACAGTGGTCCCTGTGTGGTACATCATTATTTACAGTGTTTCTTTTTGTATGTCATTATTTCGAGTGTCCCTCTGTGGTACATCATCATTTACAACGCTCCCAGTGTGAAATGTCATTATTTACTGTGGTCCCTTGGGTAGTCTATCATTATTTACAGCGGTCCCTGTGTAGTTCAGCATTATTTACAACGGTCCCAGTGTGAAATGTCATTATTTACTGTGGTCCCTGGGTTGTATATCATTATTTACAGTGGTCCCAAGGCACTATATTATTTACAGTGGTGTCTGTGTTGTATATCATTATGTACAGTGGTCCCTATGTAGTATATCATGCTTTACAGTGGTCCCTTGGGTAGTCTATCATTATTTGCAGTGGTCCCTGTGTAGTTCAGCATTATTTACAGCGGTCCCTGGGGGGAATTTCATTATTTGCTGTGGTCCCTGGATAGTATTTCATTATTTACAATTGTCCCTGGGTAGAATATTATTATTTACAGTGGCCCCTGCGTAGTATATAATTATTTACAGTTGTCCCTGGAGAGTATTTAATTTTTTTACAGTGTGCCCTGCGTAGTATAAGATTATTTACAGTGGACACTGGGTACTATATCATTACTTGCAGTGGTCCCTGGGCTGTAAATCGTTATTTACAGTGGTCCATGTGTAGTACATCATTATGTACAACGGTCCCAGGGTGGAATTACATGATTTACGGTGGTGCCTGGGTAGTATATCATTATTTACAGTGATCACTGGGCAGTATCTCATTATTTACAGTGGTCACTGGGCAGTATCTCATAATTTACAGTGATCCTTGTCTCATACATAATTATTTACAACGGTCCCCGTGTTGAACTTCATTATTTACAGCGGTCCCTGTGTTGTATATCATTAGATACTGTGGTCCCTTGGGTACTCTAGCATTATTTACAGTGGTCCCTGTGTAGTTCAACATTGTTTACAACGGTCCCAGTGTGAAATGTCATTATTTACTGTGGTCCCTGGGTTATATATCATTATTTACAGTGGCCCCTAGGTAGTATATCATTATTTACAGTGGTCCCTGGGTAGTATATCATTATATACAGTGGTCCCTAGGTAGTATATCATTATGTACAGTGGTCCCTAGGTAGTATACCATTATTTACAGTGGACCCTGGGTAGTATATCATTATATACAGTGGTCCCTGGGAAGTATATCATTATTTCTAGTGGCCCCTAGGTAGTATATCATTATTTACAGTGGATCCTGGGAAGTATATCATTTTTAACAGTGGTCCCTGGGTAAAATATCATTATTTGCAGTGGTCCCTGGGTAGTATATCATTAATTACAGTGGTTCCTGCCTAGTTTATCATTGTTTCCAGAGGCCACTGTGTAGTATATCATTGTTTTCGGTTGCCCCTGGTAGAATATCATTATTTACAGTGGTCCCGGGGTAGTATATCATTATTTACAGTGGTTCCTGGACAGTAAATCATTATTTACAGTGGTCCCTGGGTTGTATATCATTATTTACAGTGGTTCCTGGGTAGTATTTCATTATTTACAGTGGTCCCTGGGCAGTATCTCATTAGTTACAGTGATCCCTGGGTAGTGTATCATTATTTACAGTGGTCCCTGGGTAGTATATCATTATTTACAGTGGTTCCTGATTTGGAAATCATTATTTCAGGAGGTCACTTGGTAGTATATCATTATTTCCAGAGGTCACAGTGTAGTATATCATTATTAACGTGGTCCCTGGGTAGTATATTATTATTGACAGTGATCACTGCGTGGAATATCATAATTTACAATGTCCCTGGGCAGCATATCATTAGTCAAAATGGTCCCTGGATAATTTGTCATTAGTAACAGTGGTCCCTGTGTTGTACATCATTATTTACAACGGTCCCAGGGTGGAATTTCATTATTCACAGTTCTACTTGTGTTGTATAACATTATTGACACTGGTCCAAGGGCAGTACATCATTATTTACTGTGTTCCCTTCATAGTACATCATCATTTACTGTGGTCCATGGGGCGTATTTTATTGTTTACAGTGGTCCCTGGGTAGTATATCATTATTTACTGTGGTCGCTGGCTAGAATATCATTATTTACAGTGGTTTCTGTGTAGTATATCACTATTTACAGTGGTCCCTGGGTAGTATATCAGAGTTTACAGTTATTCCTGGGTAGTATATCATTATTTGCTGTGGTCCCTGGGTAGCATATCATTATTGACAGTTGATACTGGTATGTACGTCATTACTTACAGATGTCCCTGTGTAGGACATCATTATTGGCTGTGGCCCTGGGCAGTATATCATTATTTACAACGGTCCCAGGGTGCAATTTCATTATTTGCAGTGGTCCCTGGGTAGTATATCAATACTTACAGTGGTCTCTGGGCAGTATGTCATTATTTACAGTGGTTTCTGTGTAGTGCATCATTATTTACTCCGGTCCCAGGGTGAAACATCATTATTTACAGTTGTGCCTGGATATTATATCAATATTTACAGTGGACCCTGGGTGGTATATCATTATTTACACCGGTCCCAGGGTGGAATTTCTTTATTTACAATCGTCCCTGGGTATTTTATCATTATTTATCTTGGTCCCTGTGTAGTATGTAATTATTTACAGTGATCCCTGGCAGAATGACATTATTTACCGTGTTCCTTGGTGGTAGATTATTATTTAATATGGTCCGTGGTTTGTGTATCATAATTTACAGTGATTCCTGTGTAGTACATCATCATTTCCAACTATCCTAGGGTGGAATTTCATTGTTTACAGAGGTCCCTGGATAGTATATCATTATTTACTGTGGCCATAGATAGTATATCATTATTTAATTGGGTCCTTGTCTAGTATATAATCACTTACAGTGATCCCTGGGCAGAATATCATTATTTACCATGATCCTTGATGGTAGATCATTATTTACTGCGGTACCTGTTTAGTGTATCATTATGCACAGTGATCTCTGTGCAGTATATCATTATGTGCAGTGGTCCCAGTGTAGTACGTCATTATTTACAACGGTCCCTGGGTGGTATATCATTATTTACACTGGTCGCTAGGTAATATAATATTATTTACAGTGGTCCCTGGGCAGTATGTCTTTTACAGTATGTCTTTCACAGTGTGTTTTTTACAGTGGTGCCTGGGCAGTAAGTCTTTTACAGTATGCATTTTACAGTGTGTCTTTTACAGTGGTCCCTGTGTAGTACCTCATTCTTTCCAACGGTCCCAGTGTGGAATGTCATTATTTTCAGTGGTCCCTTGGTAATATATAATTATTTACAGAGGTCCTTGGATAGTATGTCATTATTTCCAGTGGTCCCTTTGCAGTATGTCATTAATTACAGTGGTCCCTGTGTACTACGTCATTATTTACAACAATCCTAGAATGGAATTTCATCATTTACAGTGGCCTCCAGATAGTATATCATTATTTACAGTTGTCCCTTTATAGTAGATCATTATTTACAGTGGTCCCTTTGAAGTATATCATTGTTTACAATGGTCCCTGGGTAGTGTGTCATTATTTACAACAGTCCCAAGGTGTAATTTCATTATTTTCAGTGGTCTCTGGATTGTATGTCATTATTTACAATGGTTCCTGGGTAGTTTATCATTATTTGCAGTGGTCCCTGGGCAGTATGTTATTAATTACAGTGGTCCCTGTGTAGTACATCATTATTTAGAATGGTCCCAGGGTACAATTTCAATATTTGCTGTGGTCCCTGGATAGGATCACTGTTTAAAATGATCTCTGGGTAGTACCTTATTATTTGCAGTGGTCCCTGTGTGGTACATCATGATTTACAACCGTCCCAGGGTGGACATTCATTATTTACTGAGGTCCCTGGGTTGTATATCATTATTTACCGTCTTCCCTGGGTAGTATTGTCATTATTTACAGTGGTCCCTGTGTCCTATATCAATATCTCCAGTGGTCACTGGATGGTATTTCATTGTTTACAGTGGTTTCTGTGTAGTATATCATTTTTTAACAGCGGTCCCTGTGCAGAATATCTGTATTTACAGTTATCCCTGCGTAGTGTATCATTACTTACAACGGGTCCAGAGTGGATTCTCATTACTTGCTGTGGTCCCTGGAAAGTATACCATTATGTAGTCCCAGTGTGAAATGTCATTATTTACTGTGGTCGCTTGGGTAGTCTATCATTATTTACAGTGGTCCCTGTGTAGTTCAGCATTATTTACAGCGGTCCCAGTGTGAAATGTCATTATTTACTGTGGTCGCTTGGGTATTGTAGCATTATTTACAGTGGTCCCTGTGTAGTTCAGCATTATTTACAGCGGTCCCAGTGTGAAATGTCATTATTTACTGTGGTCCCTGGGTAGTCCATCTTTATTTATAACTGACCCTGAGTGGGATTTCATTATTTACCGCGGCCCCAAGATAGCACATCATTATTTAAAGTATTTTCTGTGTGGTATATCATTATTTGCAGTGGTCCCTGCGTAGGAGATAATTATTTACAGTGATCCATGTGTAGTACATAATTATTTGCAGTGGACCGTGGGCAGTATGTCATTATTTTCAGCGGTCCATGTGTAGTACATCATTCTTTATTACGGACCAAGGGTACGATTTCAATATTTGCAGTGATCCCTTGACAGTATATCACAATTTACAGTGGTCTCTGGGCAGTACATCATTACTTACAGTGCTCCCAGGGCACTATAATATTATTTACAGTGTTGTCTGTGTTGTATATCATTATGTACATTGGTCCCTATGTAGTGTATCATGCTTTACAGTGGTCCCTTGTGTCGTCTATCATTATTTACAGTGGTCCCTGTGAAGTTCAACATTATTTACAGCGGTCCCGGGGGGGGGGGGGGGGTAATTTCATTATTTGCTGTGGTCCCTGGATAGTATTTCATTATTTACAATTGTCCCTGGGTAGAATATTATTATTTACAGTGGCCCCTGCGTAGTATATAATTATTTACAGTTGTCCCTGGAGAGTATTTAATTTTTTTACAGTGTGCCCTGCGTAGTATAAGATTATTTACAGTGGACACTGGGTACTATATCATTACTTGCAGTGGTCCCTGGGCTGTACATCGTTATTTACAGTGGTCCCTATCTAGTCTATCATTATTTACAGTGGTCCCTATCTAGTATATCATTATTTACAGTGGTCCCTGTGTAGTACATCATTATGTACAACGGTCCCAGGGTGGAATTACATGATTTACGGTGGTGCCTGGGTAGTATATCATTATTTACAGTGATCACTGGGCAGTATCTCATTATTTACAGTGATCCTTGTCTCATACATAATTATTTACAACGGTCCCCGGGTTGAACTTCATTATTTACAGCGGTCCCTGTGTTGTATATCATTAGATACTGTGGTCCCTTGGGTAGTCTATCATTATTTACAGTGGTCCCTGTGTAGTTCAGCATTGATTACAACGGTCCCAGTGTGAAATGTCATTATTTACTGTGGTCCCTGGGTAGTATATCATTAGTTACTGTGGTCCCTGGGTAGTTTATCATTAGTTACTGTGGTCCCTGGGTAGTCTATCATTAGTTACTGTGGTCACTGGGTAGTCTATTTTAATTTATAACTCACCCTGAGTGGAATGTCATTAGTTACCGCGGTCCCTAGATAGTATATCATTATTTACAGTGGTCCCTGGGCAGTATATCATTATTTCTAGTGTTCTCTGTGTCGTATATCATTATTTGCAGTGGCCCGTGGGCAGTATATCATTATTTTCAGCAGTCCATGTGCAGTACATCATTCTTTATTGTGGTCCATGGGTACTATTTCAATGTTTGCAGTGATCCCTTGACAGTATATCATAATTTGCAGTCATCCCTGGGCAGTATATCATTATTTACAGAGGTCCCTGGGCAATATATCATAATTTAGCGTGGTCCCTGACAGTATATCATTATTTACAGTGGTCCCTGTGCAGTGTACCATTATATACAGTGGTCCCTATGTAGTATACCATTATTTACAGTGCTCCCTGGGTAGTACATCAATATTTACAACGGTCGCTGGGTAGTATATCATTATTTGCATTGTTCCGTGTGGAGTATGTCATTCTTTACAATGGTACCTGGACAGTATATCATTATTTACATTGTTCCGTGTGGAGTATGTCATTATTTACAACGGTCCCAGGTTGGAATATCATTATTTACAGTGGTCCCTGGAAAGCATATCATTATTTACAGTAGTCCCTGCGTAGTATGACTTTATTTACAGTGGTCCCTGTGACGTCAACCATTCCCAAGACTGACTGACTGACTGACTGACTGACTGACTGGATGGATGGATGGATGGGTGGGGGCTGGGGGGGGGGGAGGGAGTGGAGGGGTGGAGGGGTGGAGGGAGGGAGGGAGGGAGGGAAGGATCCCATCAACCATTTCCAGGACTGACTGACTGACTGACTGACTGGATGGATGGATGGAGGATGGATGGAGGGATGGAGGGTTGGAGGGATGGAGGGAGGGAGGGAGGGAGGGATGGAGGGATGGAGGGATGGAGGGATGGATGGATTGATTGATGGATGGATGGATGGATGGATCCCATCAACCATTCCCAGGACTGACTGACTGGATGAATGGATGGATGGATGAATGGATGGATGGATCCCATCAACCATTCCCAGGACTGACTGACTGACTGGATGGATGGATGGATGGATGGATGGGTGGATGGATGGATCCCAACAACCATTCCCAGGACTGACTGACTGACTGACTGGATGGATGGATGGATGGATGGATCCCAACAACCATTCCCAGGACTGACTGACTGACTGACTGGATGGATGGTTGGATGGATGGATGGATGGATCCCATCAACCATTCCCAGGACTGGATGAATGGATGGATGGATGGATGGATACCATCAACCATTCCAAGGACTGGATGAATGGATGGATGGATGGATGGATGGATCACATCAACCATTCCCAGGACTGGATGGATGGATGGATGGATCCCATCAACCATTCCCAGGACTGGATGAATGGATGGATGGATGGATGGATTGATGGATGGATGGATGGATCCCATCATCCATTCCCAGGACTGGATGGATGGATGGATCCCATCAACCAATCCCAGGACTGGCTGACTGGATGAATGGATGGATGGATGGATGGATCCCATCAACCATCCCAGGACTGACTGACTGGATGAATGGATGGATGGACGGATGGATGGATGGATGGATGGATCCCATCAACCATTCCCAGGACTGACTGACTGGATGAATGGATGGATGGATGGATTCCATCAACCATTCCCAGGACTGACTGACTGGATGAATGGATGGGTGGATGGATGGATGGATGGATGGATGGATGGATGGGTGGATGGATGGATGGATGGATGGATGGATGGATCCCATCAACCATTCCCACGACTGACTGACTGGATGAATGGATGTATGGATGGATGGATGGATGGATGGATGGATCCCATCAAACATTCCCAGGACTGACTGACTGGATGAATGGATGGATGGATGGATGGATGGATCCCATCAACCATTCCCAGGACTGACTGAATGGATTGATGGATGGATGGATGGATGGATCCCATCAACCATTCCCAGGACTGACTGATGACTGGATGGATGGATGGATGGATGGATGGATGGATGGATGGATGGATCCCATCAACCATTCCCAGGACTGACTGACTGACTGGATGGATGGATGGATGGATCCCATCAACCGTTCCCAGGACGGACTGACTGGATGAATGGATGGATGGATGGATGGATCCCATCAACCATTCCCAGGACTGACTGACTGGATGAATGGATGGATGGATGAATGGATGGATGGATCCCATCAACCATTCCCAGGACTGACTGACTGACTGGATGGATGGATGGATGGGTGGATGGATGGATCCCGTCAACCATTCCCAGGACTGACTGACTGACTGACTGGATGGATGGATGGATGGATCGATGTAGGGATGGAGGGTTGGAGTGATGGAGGGAGGGAGGGACGGAGGGAGGGATGGAGGGATGGAGGGATGGAAGGATGGAGGGATGGATGGATGGATGGATGGATGGATGGATCCCATCAACAATTCCCAGGACTGACTGATTGGGTGAATGGATGGATGGATGAATGGATGGATGGATCCCATCAACCATTCCCAGGACTGACTGACTGACTGGATGGATGGATGGATGGGTGGATGGATGGATCCCGTCAACCATTCCCAGGACTGACTGACTGACTGACCGACTGACTGGATGGATGGATGGATGGATCGATGTAGGGATGGAGGGTTGGAGTGATGGAGGGAGGGAGGGAGGGAGGGATGGAGGGATGGAGGTATGGAAGGATGGAGGGAAAGATGGAGGGATGGATGGATGGATGGATGGATGGATGGATGGATCCCAACAACCATTCCCAGGACTGACTGACTGACTGACTGGATGGATGGATGGATGGATGGATGGATGGATGGATGGATGGATGGATGGATCCCATCAACCATTCCCAGGACTGGATGAATGGATGGATGGATGGATGGATACCATCAACCATTCCCAGGACTGGATGAATGGTTGGATGGATGGATGGATGGATGGATCACATCAACCAT